>NC_056747.1:548416585-548651585 GCF_019279795.1 Protopterus annectens | reverse complement strand
GGGTTCAACCAGTTTGTTGCTATGTAAAGTTTCATTAATAAGCAAATATTTATAAGTATGATCCTTTGTGATTTATCTAAATTATTCGGGGGAATATGAAGGATCATAAATTCCCAAGAAAGTGTCGAGTGTTGGTAGCCCATTTTTTGTAATTGAAGCTTTAAAGAATTCCAAAGTTTAAAAATGCATTTACAACTCCAGAACATGTGTAAAAGGTCAGCCGTCTGATCTATACAGTACGGACATTTAGGAGAGTTCTTTGAGTTAAATTTATGAAGAGTAAGACGGGTATAATACGCATTATTAAAAATCATCAATTGAGTGAATAATAATTTTTGTAGGGATACTGACTTTAGTGTTAAGTTAATTGCTTTCAAAATCCTACTGTCATCAACCAATATTAATTTTTCCTTCCAGTAATTAGATAGGAGAATGTGTTTGTTATGTTTCATCTCTTTTATCAATTTATATGAGGCAGTTATATATTTACTGTCCTGTATCAGAGTTTGCCATAAATTGCGGCAAATGTTTAGGTCTTCTTCTCTAACTTTAAAGTTACTGAAATAACTTATAGCAAGATCTTTTAATTGCCTCATGATAATTAGATATGAAATAGGAAGATTCGTTTCTCTTAAAATATCTTGTATTGACACACCAAGAAAGGGGTATAAATCAAGTATAGTTAAATCATTTATTAGTGGGAATTTCTTTAAATCTATCAGTTGATTACCAGTTGTTAAATTTGGGTTCTTGTGGAATGGTTGAAACATCATTATATACTGTAACAGGTTTAAAGAAGTAAAGAGATTTTGAACTGAAGTTACATATACTTTAACATGTTCCATCAAGTCGTATTTACTGAGAGTTCCTTTATTTAAAAAGGGTAATGCTTTACAATTAATTCCCACTCCAGCTACATGTTTGAGTCGGGATCAACCACTTGGGTGACCATCTCAGACTGGATCTATCAAAGTGAATCACTCTGAAAATTCTGTTAGCATTTATTATTAAATAATAGGTTTCAAAATCCGGTAAATCTAAACCTCCCCTACTTTTCGGAGTCATCAGTTTCTCATATGTTATTCTCGTTTTCCTAGGTTCCCAAAGAAATCTCCCTAGTCCTATATGAAGTTGTTTAATAAACTTCCTCGTAATTCTAAGTTGCGTAGCTCTGAAAATGTATAATATTCTGGGAAGAACATTCATTTTGATAATTGCGGTTCTTGCCATTATTGGTAATTTCAAGTTATTCCATCATTTTAAGTCCGATGTTATCTGATCCCAAATTATTTTAACATTGTTCACAAAAAAGTCTCTATTGTCAGTTGAAAAAACAATGCCCAAGTATTTTGTTCTTTCCTCAGACTTTACCTGTCCTATCAGTGGTAACAATGAAAAAGGTCTAGGCGTCTTTAACGGAAATATTTTGGTTTTTTTAAAGTTAATTTTATAATTAGATATTTTCGCAAAGTCTTCCACTGCTTTTAATATTTTCTTATCTGAAACAGGTGTGGTACAATATATATTTAAATCATCTGCAAAGGCAGCCATATTTATCCTCGTATCATATAATATCGGGGGATTATAATAAATATTTTGTTTGATGTGTAAAAATAATGGTTCCAAATATAGGTTAAATAAAATAGGAGAATAACGGGCATCCTTGACGGGTGCCATTTTTAATTTGTATTCTTTTAGAGAAGTCTTTATTGATAAATAAATTAGTATAAGCGTTGTTTTATTTTTTCCTTAATGTTAGAATGAAATCTTGAGGTATATTAAAGTATACTAAAATATCAAATAAATATTCCAAATTAAGTCTATCAAATGCTTTTTGTGCATCAATTATAAGTGCACACATGTTAAGATTTTTATAATTGGCGTAGGAGATTAATGTGTGCAGTGTTAACGTATTATCAGTAGTCTGTCTCCCATTTATAAACCCAGCCTGCTCATCTGAGATTATTGAATTGACTACCCTCTTCAGTCTATTTGCCAGGATGGATGTCATAATTTTCATGTCCATATTCAAGAGTGAAATGGGTCTATAGTTATCTGGGTTTTTACGATCAACATTCTCTTTAGGTATAAGAATTGTCTTTGAAGCATTAAAGTGGGGATCATTAATTTTATTCTGAATTATATAATTAAATATCTGTGGAAGTATTCTACTCAAAATCTCACTAAAAGTTTTGTAAAATTCAGAGGTCAAACCGTCCGGCCCTGGGGCTTTGTGGGGTTTCAGGTTCTTAATTATCTCTGTTATCTCCTCCGATGAAATTGGTTTAGTTAAATCCCTATGGAACTCATTATCAATTCTCGGGAATGTAATCTTCTGTAAGTAATCCTTCTTACCTTTATTTATTAAAAGTTCCTGCTGTTCACCATAGATATGATTAAATATTGTTTCAAAGGTATTCATGATGTCTTCCTTATTAGTATATGTTATATTATTGTGTATTTCAGAGATTAATAACGGTGTTTTCGTTTGATTAATAATGCGTGCTAATGCTTTTGAGGGGGTCTGTATATGATTTGCATATTTTACTAAAGTTTTCTGTTCATAAAATGACAATTTACTATTATGTAATAAAAACAGATCTTTTTGACATTTTAATAATTCTGTTTAGGTTTGTTTATTATAATTCCCCATTAACTTCTGATCTAGTAATTTAATTTTGGTTTCCAATTCTTGTATTTCCCTGATTTGTATTTTTTTATACTAAGTAGCTTTTTGAAGAAAAATTCCTCTTATTTGCGCTTTAGTCGTAGCCCATTCAATATCAGCGGGGTGTCAGTGTTTGAGGAGATTATGAAGTAATTGTTTAAGCGTCTCTTTGACTTATTTAAGTATATCTTCTTTGCTTAGTAAATATGGGTTTAGGGACCAATTGTACCCTCGAAGCCTCCTGTTGTTCCTGTTACTCTTATTTAGTGATAATGTGATTTTAGAGTGATCCGACAACTGTCGAGCCTGAATGGAAACACATGGCTCAGAAGACATCAATACATCTGAGATTAGAAAAAAGTCAATTCTGGACCACATTTTGTGACAAGTTGAGTAAAAAGGAAAATTATCTGCATTCATTTGGGTATTTGTATGCTTAAATGGGTCATATAGTTTAAAATCGGTTTTAAGTTCCTGTAATGCTATCACTGCCTGCTTATTAAAAAACTAATATGAACTTGATTTATCCAACTTGGGATCTTGATACGAATTCCAGTCACCTCCCATTATTATATAACCATTATTATATTGGTGTAAGATGGAATAGAGTGAAGTTATAAAATAATGTTGGTTAGTACATGGGGCGTATATATTAATAAGTAACATAGGTTTGTCATAAGAATTGGATATAAGAATCACCAGACACCACCGTCCCTCTTTGTCTATTTTACAATCTAAAATTTTCTCTTGGTATTGTTTAACAATAATTGCCACCCCTGCACTGTTCGTCGTCCCTTCCGCCGCCACTACCTCCCTAATCCATTTCTTGTCTTTCAATACAACCCACTGATCATTGGTCAAATGAGTTTCTTGTAATAAAATGAAACATGCTTTTGACTGGAAAAACAAATGTAAAAACAGTTTCCTCATGTTCTGGAGTCCTTTAGTATTCCAAGATTCTATTATCCACATATTAAGATTCTCAAATGTATACCTATATTTCCGAAATTAAAAGACAACCTTAGATTGAAGTATCTTAGCACAGTATATGTTGTTTGGAAGCAAACCTGACATCCCATCCCTAACCAGTGCCTATCCACTATTCCTCTGGACCAGGATGTACATAGGTTTTTCACATTCTTTAAACTTTACTGGGTACCTAAACTTGCTCTAACTCTACCAATTAACACAAAAACCTCATGCAAAAAACCTACAACAACTATATCTAATTCTACAAAGCTTAATCCAAACATTCCCTAATAAACACTGCTAACTAACTACAGCTCTAGACATATTTTTATTTAGTCAAACAAATGTACTAATTGTCCTATTAGAATCCAGACTAACTGATCCCTGACAGAATTCTTATTCAACAGTAACATTGATGCATTTTAATTTATTTATCATATGGAATATTAATTAACAGAGAAAGCAAACACTTATTTAACATTGCAGAACAACATTCAGTCTGTTCTTAATTAACTGCTCTAACTGATTTAGTTATATATCATTATCAAAAGACAAATGAAGATAACACTCTGCTAAAGCTTGAGAAATAATGTAACTAACCTTATAAACTGTAAATACACAAAGCATTTCACTTAAGAGATATGGCCATATGAAGGTACATAGAAAGATAATCTTCAGATCTCAATAAAAAGGAGAGAGAAAGAAAAAAGAAAAGGGAAAAAATGTCACACAGTAAACATTTCAGGACCATAGTCTATTATGTATCCCCACTTTAAAACCCCTTATTGTCTAAGCCCTTACAATGCTATTAGCCCCATGTTACTATATTAAACAGAGCTCAATCATACATTGTTTTAATTAAGAAAGGGAAAACATAACCAGTACATTTTACATCAGTACTTATCCTACCTGTATAACTATATAAATCCCTTTACTAAACTGAAGCCATTTACCATCAAAATAAGTCCAGGAAGCTTCGTTTTTGAGTCCAGTTCGTTTCTTCTAGCTCCCTGGTGTTCTTCCTGTTTGTTGAGCCTGATTTCTTCTTTTCGAGTTCGCGACGGGGGAACGAATACGCGGACAGACCTCTGGATGTGCTACCTTGAAATCGGTCCCTCTGCCTCCCTCGAAGGACTTCCTGCTACTTCGTGACTTGATTGAGTTCGTTGGAGCCATAAAACATCGGAAAATCCTCGTGGACGAACTGGAACTTCGAAAAAAAAAAGTAAACAAGCGGTTTCCACAGGCCTGTTGAAGAAAAAAGAACAAACAAAGGGTTATAAAGCCTCTGGTCGTCGTAAGTATGGGATCCCAATCTGTCTGTTGTTGAAAAGAGCCTGGGTGATCTGATCAAGCTTCCGAAGGTGGCAGGGACTTGAAAATCTTCAGAAAGGTAAGTCTTGCTTCTTTTTTTGTATTTACTGAGTATTTGGTGCCATCAACTGTGAAGATTAACGTATTAGGAAATTTAATTTGGAACTTAATGCTTTTTTCAATCAGAAACTTAGAGTATGGAGCTAACATTTGCCTGGTTTGTCTTATTTGTATTGGCAAGTCCTGTACCATGGATATTCTGTTATCTTGCCACATAATATATCCACCTTTCTTTTTAATAGTTAGAAGTATTTTGCTTACATCTTGAGAATTCAATATTGTGGCATAGATTGGTCTAGGTGCATTTGAGGCTTGTGGTTCTCTGAGTGCTCTATGGGCTCTTTCTATAACAATTTGTTTGATACTGTCAGAGTCTTTAAACATTATTTTGAGTATTTGTAAAATGGCAGTACTTAGATCATTGCATTGAATTGTTTCTGGAATTCCTCTGATAATTATATTATTCCGTCTGGATCTTGCTTCCAAGTCTAGAATTTTGTTTTGCATAGCTTGAATGTCCGCACCATGGGAGTCTGTTTTTTTAGTGAGCATTGTTATTTTGTCCTCATTTTCGGATATTCTGGTTTCTATCTTGTCCATCCTTTCCAGAATTTGATTGCATGTGGCACCAAAGATAAGCACCTGAGTTGATAAATCTTTTAAGGCTTCTTGAATGGGTAACAGCGCAGATTTAATTTCCTTCATGCTAGCCGGTTGATCCGGTTTGTTTGTCATTTCTGCTTTTGCGGATTCCTGTTGTTTAAAAGTTTTCTGTCTTTTAATTAAAGATTCTTTTTCCGGAGACTGCAGTGCTGATAATTTAGTTTTGGTAGTTGTGGTTTCCATATTTTTGTCTTCTCTTGACATTATAAGGCAAAATAAAACAGATTTATACCAAGGCTGAAACTTCAAATGAAAGTTAGATAAATCCTTTGTTTGATGCTCTGTTCAGAGTCAGGCAGACAATCAATTCCAATCCTGCTTTTTCTGTTTATTTTTTTCAGGTTCTTTCTCCTCAAAAGCGAAGTTTACTTCTAGTACCTTAGTTATTGCTGCCAATTAGTGTATTAAATCTTATAGTATATCCACAGGGTTGATTTTTAATTCTGGTATCTGGAGAGCTGTAGAACTGCAGTGTTTGTAGAATGGCGGCCATCTTTGAATCTACTTTACCCCTTTTTAAGGGTATGCTTGTTTAAGCAGGTTCGTGTAGTACATTATTGGGTGATGAGATGATTGTTTAATTGGAACAGTTTGCCATAAAATGGGAATGCCTGGTGGCTTATGTTATTCCTTGAAGGCTGTTTGCCGAGGTACCAGAAGCACCATTAAAGGTTAGTTTGTTTGTTTCCCGGTACCTGCCTCCTGAGGGTTTTTTTTGGATATTTCGTGTTGCTGTGTGTTTGGATTTGTTCTACATCATGTCTTTGAAGGGAGCATCTGCTGTTCCTGGTATTTTCAGGGTGGATACCAATATGAAGCCTGTTGGTAACAAGGTATTTTTCTAGGACTGGTTGCAGGAAAGGAAGGACAAACTGGCAGGTATGGATCCCTGGACTGATTTAAATGGAGGGGATTTCTACAGTCGTGTTGAACATTTTGAAAAGTATATAGTGAAGGAACTGATACTATGTTGTTGGACAAGTATCTTGAATTGAATATTACCCCTAGGGGTCTCTGTGTAGATAAACTACCTGCCTACGACTTTACTGACAATTAGGCTGATTTACTGGAGGAGTGGAAGCAAGTTTCTACTGACAGTACTCTTAGTTGGTCAAAAGGAACCAGAGACAGTATGAGAAGGTTCGTCATACCATTGAGGAGTTACAGGAGGCATTGGGCAATGAAACAGATGAACAGCCCTTTGTTGAGTGTATGAAGGGTGTTAAAGTCCATTTGGTTAAGGTTGAGAAAGAAGTTGTGGATCAGAAGAAAAAGAACTCAGCCGTGATATAACGGACTTTGGTAAACATCAAATATTCCTATGGCAACAAAAACCAGGAAGTAGAGGGCGGACTATCACCAGAGTCACTGGGGTAGGTCGTTCATATCACGTGACTCTTCAATTTCATCTGCATCTGAAATGCAGGCTGGGAAGAAGACTGTTTCGTTTGAGGACATTAGGCAACTAAATGAGATGGGACAATCACTGCAGAAGGACTTTCAGTCCAAGAAAAGAGGCCAGCGTTGAAAAAAATCGTGGCAGCAGGAGGAAATAGTGAAAATGGACATTTTTTTGGCGATTTAGTGAAGATGCTACTGTGGTCATATCTTGGGTGGTATATAGTAAGTACTTTGATAAATTGTGACTGATGTTCGTTTTTGTAGTAAAAATTAAGAAAATAGGGTATGTATGCCTGGTCAGCTGCATATTATAAATGTGTCAAATGCCACCATTACTAAAGACCTTGAAAATTTGCAGCTAAAGGGCAGCAAGTTTGTTCCTACTTGTTTTCCATCTTTGGTAGATATTATTTTGGACATTAGTTTTGTAGAAAAGTATATTTACGAGTGTATTTTGAAGGAAAACAAAGCACTTGTTGAAACTGATGTTGAAATGTTTGATACTGAAGATTTGTTGCTTGACATTACCTATACATGAAAATTAATTGGTAGATATTTTTTCTGGAAATTAAGGTGATGGGGAAGTAGGTTATTTTACTGGTTATGGGAAATTATACGTGCCTCATTTTTCTTATTGTAGTACTTGAATTCCCCCTAAATGATTTTCTAACATTGATCAAAGTTTTGAAAGGATATTATGTAAAAAATAGTGGAACTTGAGTACCATAAGTTTTTTGGATCTAGAAAAGTGTTTAACGTATCTAGGGGTGAATGCGATACTTTAAAGTTATGTAGACGTTCAGAATGTGATGTTAAATTTTGTAAGACTGACGGGAGGAGGTAACTGGGTGTTGTTTTCCAAGGAGAAATATGGTAGAATGGTGCTTGATTTGTTAGCTGGTCCAGAATATGAAAAAATGGCAAATTAACCCCAGGAAACATTGCAACAGTCAGTTAAGACAAATTTTGGATAAAGGGGAAAGACTTTTATTCACAGAGAGGGATGTAAGTAAGTTGTATGTTAAACATCCCAAAGACCCTATTTTTTATGCCATCCTTAAAGTGCACAAGAGTCTAAATGCCCCCTCTTGTAGACTAATTGTGGCAGGTGTGGGGTCATTCATGCAAAATATTGGGATTTTTTTGGATTTCCATTTTAAGAACATTCTGTCTGAAATTCCTTCCCATATTAAGTGTACTGCTGTTATTTATCAAGAAGTGAAGAAAATTCAGCGGTGTAAAGATTTTTACTGAGCCACAGTAGATATTAAAGTTTTATACACCAATATTAAAAGAAGGTGAGGAATAGAAGCAGTTCTTTGGATGTTAGGGGAGGGACCACGTACAGCTTTTCTGGTGGAAGTATTGGAATTTTGTTTAACGCATAATTATTTTTGTTTTGGGAGTGATTATGTTTTGTTAAAAAAGGGCACAGTGATGGGGACTTATTTTGACTCCAGCTATGGTATTATTTTTATGGCCTTTTTTGAGAATAGATTTATTCTACAGAATTTTTTGCAAAGAATGTTATTTTGTTTAAGTGTTACATTGATGATTTAATTTTTATATATAGGGGGAATTTGGATGAGTTTTCTCTATTTATTTATCTGTTAAACCTGAGTGAACTGGGGTTTACTTTTACTGTGGATAGAATGAATATACAATTTCTGGATGTAGAATTTTATGTTAAGGAAGATTTGAAGGTAGAACATAACCCCCACGTGAAGCCTACTGCAGTTAAAAAGTTTTTACAGGCCAGTAGCATGCACCCATCACATTTTATGGAAGAATTACCTATGGGTGAATTTAAAAGGATTTATGAGAATACTTATGATAAGAATTGGATGGAAGACGAGTTTATGAGGGTTTAATGGACATTTTGTTGCAAAGGAGTTATTATAGTGTTAGTTTGAAAAAAGCTAAGGATAGTGTGTTAAAGGTGGTGGCAGCAGCTGTGGTAGGAGACAATAGTTATGATGGTTTTAGAATGCATTATTCAGATCAGGAAACTGATGGGCAGGACAAAGTATTGTTTTGTTAACAGATTTTCCCCATTTTCTGGTATTTTGAGGAGGTCAGTGAAAGATTTGTGGCCAGTGGTATGTGAAGATGAGCAACTAAAGCGTTTGTTCCCTTCACATGTTACATTTTCTTATCAGAGATATTTATATTTAAGGGAGTTGTTAGGTTTCAAGAAGGTTTCTTTCCAGGGGGCTCATATGGGTTCCTTCCCTTGTGGAAGATGGAAAGTATGTTCTAGGATTAAGAACATTGTGGGTAGAAAAATTAATGGTAAATTACTTTGTTTCATGGGTTTCTTCTGGCTTGGTTTATGTTGTAGGGTGTGGGTGTACTCCTATGAGGTGGTATGTTGGACAGACAAAAAACGTATGGTAAAAGTTAGAATTCTTGAACATCTGGGACATATTGGAAATAAGAATTTGGATAGCACATTAGCTGAACCCTTTATTGTTGCACATGGGGGTTCTGATGTTAGTTTCTTCTTTTGTGTGTTGGCTACACCTTTTCCCACTAGGGGTGGGGATTTTTTTAGCTAGTTTGTTAAAAATGGAAAGTATGTTCATTCTAAATAATAATACTTTAAAACCTAAATGTATGAATCTAGATGTGAATTTAAATGAGTAAGTTATAATATTTGTATGTAATGTTTTGTAACTTACTGTATATGGAAAAATATGTTACCCCCTTTTAAGGGTATGTTTGTTTAATCAGGATCTTGTAGTAGATTATTGGTTGATGAGATGATTGTTGAATTGGAGCAGTTTGACATAAAATGGGAATGGCTGGTGGCTTATGTTATTCCTTGAAGACTGTTTGCTGAGGTACCAGAAGCACCATTAAAAGTTGGAGTTTGTTTCCAGTGTCTGCCTCCTGAGCATATTTTTGGGATATTTCATGTTGCTGTGTGTTTGGATTTGATCTCAAGAGGAAGCAGCCCATCACCACTGTGGAAAGCCCTTATGATCCATTTCCATTCTCTTCCTCTACTAACCCCAGGCAATTTCAGAAGAGGAAGAAAGTGCTGAACTGTTGGACAGTATTGCTTCCTGCTGTGTCATCTATGTTGTCGAAGAGAACACTTCAATTGACTGCACTGCCACAGCCCTGACTTCTGTGTGGATTTTTATTATGGGAGGGGGGTGGTTCTTTTAAACTGGCTTATGTTTGGAGAGTCGTAACTAAAGGCTAGTCTGTTGTAGAGATGGTTAGTTTTACCACATCTTTGATTTCTAAGGTCCTCCTGCAGATGGAGCTTCATTCATGGAGTAGCTCTTTTTGGTAAAGCTGTTGGGGAAAGGGCATTACTCTACTGCTGAACGGGCTGTAGAAGTTGGCCCGTATTCAGAACAGGGGAGGTAGTTTTACTTCTACCCCTTTGTGGTCCCAAACATAGATGATTTCCGTCTCGTTCTGGACCTCAGCAGGTTTTGCTAATATTTCTGCTGTACAGTTTCCAGATTTAAACCTTTACAGTATTCTTCATATTGATCACTGCTGCAGTATTCTAAGCTGTTTGAGTTATATCCTAGAAGGATGTTACAGCTGGCCAGCTTCCAAAGATTCAGGGCACATTTCATATTCCCAAACTATCAGTGGGCTTGCGCTGAGCTGACAAAAAAAAAACAGGGTTAGGTGCTGAGCCATTCAGAGCTTTCCTGCTTACAAAGAGTACGCTCATCTGAGGTTTGACAATTGGCTGGTGCTGTTACTTTTCTGGGAAGATGAGTTCCTTTGGGAGTAAAAAGTTCTTTAAAAATTGTTTTGATCATATTTTCCTGTTTAGGAAAGGTATTTTAAAGCTAGATTCTGGCCTCTCACAGGACTGATTTTTGTTTTTAAACTGGAGCACTCTATTTCCTTTCAGTTTAAAGGTTGTTTAAGGTATTCGCAAAACATTTTTTTCTGTGTTAAAATTGTTTATTTTGCTTTTTGGGGCTGGCAAAATGTTTTAAAGTGCATTTTACTGTGTTTTTCTGTGAAAAAAAAACAAAGACTTTTAAAATCTTTAAATTTTTACAGGCTTTTGCTGCTTGTTTTTCGAGGGAAGAAGGCACCATTTTCGACTTGGCCATGGAGCAGACCATCAGTCCCCATGATGGGCTCTTCTTCCAACCACAAAAATAAAAAGTTAAGCAATCCAGCCTTTGCCACCACAGCAGGCTAGCTTTTTGCCTCAGCTGCAGGTGGGTGACTATGCTTTGGCCATTAATTTTACCTCTGATCACTTATCTTTTACCCTGGATCCCTCTTGGATAGCACCTACAGCCACTTTGGACTGGGTTAGCCACGTCCACTGTTAATGTTGGTGGTCCGATCAGTGGGCAAGGAGTGCCACTCCCGTCAACCTTGGTAGAGGGGAACAAGGAAGGCTTCCCTTTTTTTCAGAATGTTGTACCCATCCTTGTGAAAGCTGCTCCTGACATTAAAAGCACTGTTATTGGCCCCATTTTTCCTATCAAAAGAAACGGAAAACTAAACATGGATGATGATCTCAGATTTCTGTGGACAGGAGTAATTTACTGGGTCTGGCTAAGGGTTTTTTTAGGCTAGTGATCCTTTTTATGAAATAGTTTTTATTTCTGGTGAAAGAAATTATGCATCTTTTTCTGATGAGATTCAAGATTCTGCATCTGGACAAAGAAGATGAATGCACAGCTACAGGGTTTTCTCCTCAGATTTCTGATTCAGACTCTTGAGAGCTCAGTTTCTGATTCACCCCTGTGCTTTTTTTTTTCTCTAAGACTATTTCCAGAGTGTCCCAGTGTTTTCAGTTGGAGAACACTGAAGTTTCTCAGTCCCTGAGAAAATACTGTGAGCTGTTAAAGGAGTTCCAGAACCTTCATAAATTCCACCAATTCTCTTAGCTATGGACAATGTGTGTTACTGCCTGCAGTTTTCCTGATAGTCAGCCAGCTGCCCCTAAAAAGGCAGGTAGAATGCAGAAAGTTCCTCATCTTTTATGTTCTTGTGTATTCTTCCCAAACCTGACTATGCAGCTATAGATTTAGTTAATCACACTGTTACTAAATATTTAGTTAATTGCAGTCCTACTTTTTGATAAGGATGGGAAGATTTTTATTAAGTATGGGGAAAATTGTTTGCTTCTGCATGTTTGATTTCAGAATTTTAAATTGCCAGGCAGATATGGTTAAAGTTTATTTTGAATAATTGTGAAAGTATGTGGAATGTTTCGTCTGTAGTTTTTTTGAGAGTAAAAATCTACTTTAAATAAGTTTCTTTTGCTGTGCAAGCCACTACTTATTGATTACCTTGTATGTGTAAGACAGTTTATACTTCAAGAGCTTTGGCTACTAGAACTTTGAAGACATTTTGCCTGGCTGTGTTCTCAGAACCTCACAGATGAGGATGATGATAATGGGATTTTAAATTCTACTTTGGATAAAGATTTACTGTTTGCCCCCTCTACCTCAGAGGTGATTGAAAAGTGTGATGAGATGAGTAAGGTGATACATGGAATATTAAGATCCCCCCCCCCCTTTCCAGTTTTTCTAAAAGATTCTCTAACCCCTTATCCAGTTTTGGCAAAAACAAAATAAACTGTTTCAACAAAATGCAAACACTAGATGACTATTTAAGGGACATTGTTCTCCCTCAACCCCCCCCCCCCCTTTCCCATCTTGACAGTCAATTTTCCAGAAAGTCTGAATCTCCACTTTTTTTCTTTTGCAACAGTTAGTTTAAGACAAATGGTTTCTGAAGCTCATTCATCAAGGATACAGATGGCAGTGGGAGGTAATTCCTCCTTTCCAGGGGTTAATGCTTCAGCCACCAGACCAGACTCTTATTTCTACCTGTCCTTCATCACATACTGTCCCAGAAAGTGATGGAGTCATTTACTTTTTCCTGGGTAAGAGAAGGTTTTAATTTGCCAAAGAAAGAAAATGCTTGGAGACATGGTTCTGGATATTTGTTTCCTAAACCTGTTTATGCTAGTGCACACGTTCAAAATTGTCACTTCACACAACCTGTTACTACTTCCTCTTTCAAGTTACTTGACAACACTAGACTTCAAAGCTGCTTATCATAGCCCTATTCATCCAGACTTCAGATGTTTCTTAAGGTTGTGTGTGTCTGGATCACATTATCAGTTCTTTTCCTTACCGTTTGGACTATCCATTGCACCATGAGTGTTCAGAAAGTGTCTAGCTCCAGTTATGTCTAATTGCAGGCTATAGGGCATTCAGATTTTTTCATGTTTAAACAACTTGCTTATCTTTGCAGAATTTTTTTTTTCAAACTGTCAGGAATCTCTCACTTGGGTGAGAGGTCTCTTAAACTTGGATTTCAAGCGAACATTCAAAATGCATTTCTTTTTTGACTTCTTCACACAGGATTGTGTTCCCAGGATGTCATCTAGACACCTCATTTCAAAGAGCTTTTCTTCCACAAGATCCAAATAGATCTTTATCTAGATCAATTTCTAAGGTTTTCTGCTCAGACCTTGGGCACTGTGAGGGAATATGTCAGGATTTTGGGTCCCATGGCATCTATGATTCTCAAGATACCCTGGCAAGACTCCACATGAGAAAGATACAGTTGTATCTGAAGTCTCTCTGGTGCCAGCATCAACAATCTTTATCTTTTCAAATGCTAGTGCTGAGTTTGTCAGAAGAGAAATCTTTTGGTGGAGACAACAGACATTCTTAAATTCCAAGTCTCTCCTTCTCCCTCCCTCCTCCTCTGCTCCAAAGCAGTCAGTCACCACAGATGCTTTGGACTTTGCTTGGGAGCAGTTTCAGGAGGGATAAAAGCACAGGGGGTTGTAGGACACCAAGGACGGGCAGGAGCACATAATACCAAGGAAATGCTTACTGTAATTAAGGCACTCAACTTTCTGAACCATCTTTTGTCCCTGGAACCTCTCCAGGTGGTTACAGGCAATACCAGAGATATGTGGTATATCAGCAAGCAAGGGGGAAGCATGTCATACCCCCTTTTCAGACTAACCATGTTGGCTTGGGATATAGCTTCACAGCACATTCTTACTCTATAGGCATTTTACATTCCATCAGAGCAGACTTGTGTAGCAGATGAGCTGAGCAGGTCTAGAGCAGACCCTCACAAATGGAAAGTAGATCTGGGGGTCTTCCAGGATTTGATCCATCTGTGGGGAGTTGAAGTACACCTTTTTGCCTCATCTCCAATCAATTGGCAAGATTGTGCTCCAGGATTCCATGCAAGAATGCCTGGAAGACAGATGCCTTTTCTATTCTCTTACTTGGATAGGAATGTTCTTGTATGTTTTTCCATCTTTTGTGCTGATATCCAGTGTTCTTCTGAAGATTCAGAAGGAATCCCCCAAGGTCATTGTGGTGACTCCCTTGGACCCAGTCAACAGTCGTTATCCTTTCTTTGGAAATAGCCAAGGACAATAATCACAAGCTTCCTTACAGACTGGATCTACTCATACAAGATTAGGGGTGTTTGAACCACCACAACCCCGGTCAACTTCAGATAATTGCCTGGATGAAAGGGCCTTAATTCCCTTTAGACACCCATTTAGTGAGGACATTCAGCAGGCATGAATGGAGGCAAGAAAGCATGCTAATAGAAAATAATAGATTTGCAAATGGAAAAGGTTTCTAGTTGGTGCCAACTTAATTATTACCCATTCAGGGCTAGTTGTTCTCTGGTTTTACAATATTTGTGTGAGTTGCTATCCTATGGCCTTCCTTACACCTCTGTCAAGGTTCTTTTATTGGCCATTTCAGCATGTTTGCCCATGGCTCCTCCTCTTTAATTGGATTCTCATGTTAAAATGTTTTTGAAAGGGGTTTTGCATGAGACACCTCCAAGAAAACCAGTGGCCCCTCCTTGGAATCTTAATTTTGTGTTGGAGAAGCTAACATTTGCTCCATTTGAAACAACTAAGCTGACTGACTTGATGTTCTTGACATGGAAAACTGTTTTAGGAGGGAGTCGCAACATTTCCTGAATACTCATTCAGACTTCTGCTATCCATGATTTTAGGAGGTTTGAGACTTCTTTTTGGAACCCCCTTGCCATATCGCCTTAAACTTGCTTACCTGTATTTAGTTGGGAGCATTTATTCAGATTTTTGCCAAAACTGGATGAGGTGTTAGAAAATCCCTTGGAAAATTTGGAAAAGTAGGGCTGTAAGTGAGATTTCCTGGATCAGCTTGCCCCTTTTATCACACTTTTTAATCACTTCTGCAGCAAAGGGGGCAAACACTAAGTCTCTATCCAAGGGAGAATTTAAAATCTCTTTTTTAACATTATCTGGGGGGGTCTGTGAATGCAGCCATACAGACCTCTTCGAAACTGTGCCAGTGAACATAGCCCTGTAAATAGTATCAACAGTCATACACACTGCAAGCAGTGAGTAGTGACTTGTGCAATAGAAGAAATTAAGTTATTTAAAGCAGATTTTTCCTCACATGAAGAAAATACACGTAAAATATTCCTCATACTTTCACAATTTGTGAGAACAAATTAACATATGAGCCTGACTGCTCAAAAGTCTGAAAATCGAAGTTGTAGAAGGATGTGCTTTTCCCATAACTATGTCATCCTTATCAGAAAGAGTAGGATTGGAATTAACCATGTGCTTAGCAGTAGTTTGATCAGCTAAAGCTAGGGATCCTTGGTGAGGTTTGGGAATAGTATATACAAATTTAAAAAATGGGGAACTTCATACATCCTATCTGCCTTTTAGGGGCAGCTGGCTGACTATCAGGAAGACTGCAGGCAGTAACACCACACATCTTGTAAAGCAGACAGAGCTGAAGAAATGGGTGTAGGTTCTAGAAAATCCTTCTGTAACAGCTCATAGTATTTTCTGAGGGACTGAGAAACCTCTGTGGTCTCCCACGGAAAACACTGGGACACTGGTAATAGTTTCGAGAAAGAGAACCCCCCCACAGGGAGAATCAGAAACTGACCTCTCCTCTGAGTCTGAATCAGAAATCTGAGGAAAAACCCTGTATCCATCCCCATATCTTCTGGTTCATATTGAAAATCTTGAATCTCTTCAGGAAAAGAGGAATCTCTCTCTCTTTTACCAAAAACTATTTTACAAGACGGATCAATAGCCTTAATTAAACCCTTAGCCAGACCCAGTATACTGCTCCTATCCAAAGAAAATTGAGGAAGAATAAGTACATACTTAGTTTTCTGTTTCTTTTTGAAAGGGAAAATGGGGCCAACCTTGTTACTAATGGCAGCAGCAGCTTTCTCAGAGATGGGCACGGTATTCTGACACAACAGGGAATCCTTCCTTCTTCCCTCTCCCGGGACCATCAATACTGGCTCTTTCTTGCCCACTGAGGGGACCCCAACAGCCACAGAGGATGTGCTTAACCTCTGGTCCATAGTGGCTGTTGGCGCTACACCACAAGGGATCCAGGGCAAAAGATGTGTGGTCTGAGGTACAACAAATGTTCACATCAGTCACCCACCTGTGGCTAAGGCAAATTGCTAGCCTGTTGTGGCAAAGGCAGTTTGCTTATATTTTTCTTTTTAATGGTTGGAAGTAGGACCAACCATGGGACAGGTAGTCTGTTCCATGGTCAAGTCAAAAAAAGTGCCACTTTCCTAGGGAAGATGAGCAACAATTGCAGATAAACACTACCAGTCCACAAAAGTTATTTTTGACAGGAAAACATAGTAAAAAAAAAAAACAAACTTCAAAACACTATGCTAGTCACACCATGGAAAAATAAACACAATTTCTCCATGAAGATTTGATCCATCTGTGGGGAGTTTCTCAAGTTGACCTGTTCATCTCCTCAGTGAACAATCAACTGGCAAGATTCTACACCAGGACTCCATGAAAGAAGGCCTGGAAGACAGGTGCCTTTTCCCCCCTTGGACAGGAATGTTCCTGTATGCTTTTTTTCCCTTTCCACTAATATCCAGAGTACTTCTGAAGTTTCAGAATGAGTCCCCCAAGATCGTTTTGGTTACTCCCTTCTAGCCCAGACAGTCATGGTTTTCCCTTCTTTTGGAAATGACCAGAGGCAGTTACCACAAGCTTCCTCGTGGAGTTACACAGGAACAGGGTTGTTTGATACACCTCAGCATTAGTCAACTTCAGTTGACTTCTTGAATGATGAGGTCTTAATTCCTTTTAGACACCTGTTTACGGAGGGTGTGCAGCAGGTAGTAATGGAGACAAGAAGGCCTGCTACTAGAAAATCATGTATTAGCAAATGCAAAAGGTTTTCTAGTTGGTGCCAGCTGCATATCCAGCACCCATTCAGCTCTAGTTGTTCACTGGTTCTACAATATTTGTGTGAGTTACTATCCTATGGCCTGCCTTATTCCTTTGTCATGGTTCATTTTTTGACCATTTCAGTATGTCTGCCTATGGAGCCTCCTCTTTGAATGCAGTCTCTCATCAAAATATTCTTGAAAAGGGGGGTTGCATAAGAGGACTCCAAGAAAACTGGTGGCCTCTCCTTAGGATCTTAATCTTGTGTTGGGGAAGCTAACACTTGCTGGGTTTGAACCAGCCAATCTGGCTGACTTTAGGTTCTTAACATGAGAAACAATTTTGCTGATTGATGTGACCTTTGCAAGAAAGGTATCAGAGTTACAAGCTCTTATGGTAAGTCGTCTGTATCTCATTTTCCATACGGACAGGGTTTCTTTGAGAACTAATCCTTTTATGCCTGAAGTGGTATACAAGCTTACTTTAATCCATACTGTTCGTGTCATTTTCTTTCATGAATTTAATAATGAGGGAGTAAGAATACTCCATACCTTGGATGTCCACAGACAACTCAGGTGTTCTCTTGACGGAACTAAATCTTTCAGATTTTCGGATCAGTTCATTGCATGTGAAGGTATGTTAAAACAGACTATTTCCAAATGGTTGTCTAGGGTGATTACCTTTTGTTATATTTACCATATTAAAACTATTCCAGGCAGGGTCACGGCCTACTCTACCAGGACCTTGGCTTCATCTGTGCATTTTTGGAAACGGTTGGCTTTTAGCAGTATTCTAGAAGCTGCTAATTGGTCTTGTGTACATACCTTTACAAACCACTGTAAGCTTGATTCCTTTTCTAGGTTCAGATCAAGCTTTGCTAGGACCATTCCCCAGGGGCTCCTGGGCACTTCTCCTTCCACCTCCCAAATATAATTAGTTATGGTAGTCTACCTGTACAGCTAAGGCTACTGCAGCAGTAATCAATATGAAGAATGCAGTACAGTTGTATAAGATGAACTTACCATAACAGTAGATGCTCGAGTGATCACTGCTGCAGTAGCTGCTCTCTTCCTCCTTTACCCTTGTTTTTGGTGTGCTTTTTATGCCAGGGTGTAGACATTTGTTTTTTGTTGTTCCTAGCATTGTCCTTTCAGGACTTGGCCTCCCTCTCTCTGCTAGCAGACAAGCTCTGAAGGGCTTCATGCTCAAATTTGTTTTAGTCTGCTCAGCTCAAGTGGGCCTGATAGTTTGAGAGCAAAGAATGTGCTCTTGAAGCTTTAGAAGCTGGCCTACTGTTATATCCTTAGCAGGATATAACCCTTATACGCAAGGTTACTGCAGCAGTGATCATTCAAACGTCTACTTTTATAGTAAGTTTAATTTACACAACTGTACTTTCTGTTCTGACCTAAAGCACAGAGTGTATTCAAAAAACTGGAGGACGAGGCTGAGTCATTGCAAGCTGTCAAAGACTGTTTGTAGGTACAGCCCTTGAGGTTTAGTAGGAATTTTCCTACTAAATCTTAGTCCTTTCCAGCCACACTGTCAAGACTAAGCAGCGGGAGGACCAAGGAGAAAGACACCAGTGATGATAATGAAGGTGTGGCTGATCAGGGATCCAGCTTTACTGGGTTTAGAAGGGAGCAACTACCTTCCACCTTCCCCTACCCAATTGCTCCCCCAAAGCTAAGAGGCAGACTCTGTCTCTCTCTCTCTCCTTTAAATCAAATGGAGAACCTTCACTCAAGACAAATGGATGCTAGGACTGGGTGCAAACTACAGTTTGCATCCCTTCCAAGGTTTTTAGGCAATAAGCATTCCTAGAGAACATCCCAGGGGGCTGAGGCTCAAATAAGACTTTTGCAGGCACAAAGATGCATAGAACCAGTCCCTCCAAAAGAGTTGAAACCATTTTTTCCCAGACTATTCCAAATCCCAAGAAAAGAAGGGGCCTAGAGATCTGATTTAGATCTTTCCAGGTTAAACATATTCTTGATTGTTCTGAAATTCAAGATGCTTATGCCTCAAAAGTTTCTACCCATGGTTTCCCCTGAGACTTTCATGGTTACCCTGAAACTAAAAGATGTGTATGCCTGCATATCCTTATTGCGAAGGAGCATGGGAGATACCTTCACTACTTTTAGTTCTCTGCGTTGCCTATTTGGCTCATCGACTTATTTACAAAATGCCTGGCTTCAGTAGTTGCCTTTTGTCTAATATAAGCAAGGTCGGGTGAGAACTCATACCATGTCTCTAGCTGACTATGATTGCCCTCTCACATTTGAGTTTCTCTCTGTGTTTAAAAAAAAAGTTCAGCCTTACACCCATAAACAGAGTGGTGATATAAGAAAACAAATGGCCTTTCTCCCAGATTAAAAGATTGTGTTTCTGACCCAGTACTTCAGGACACTAGCCCAGGAAGAGGCAGTTTCTGCCAGGGGAACTCTTGAGAGCCCTGGGTTACATTGCCTCTTGCATTTTAACAATTCCCTTAATAAAGCTTCATGTGAAGAAAATACACTGATACCTGAAAAGTGAAACACTCCCTCAGTTTCAAGAAGAAAAACTCCTTTCCTGCATAAAAAGGGAGCTGGTTTGATGGATAGAGGCCTGCAACTGAATCAATGGAGTACCTCTCCAGTGTCCATTAGAAACCAAGTGATGGCAGTGGATACCTCAGACATAGCATGGGGCACTCATTCTGACAATATGCCGATGCAAGGTGGATAAGTAAATGATGGCTGAGCTCAGAGGCATGGCATCATTCAAACAGAAGTGGAAACCAGACAGCTTTCTGATAGACAGATAACACTGCAGTCATGTCGTACACTGGGGTGTACCCACTCATCCCCACTCTGTTGCATAGTAATGAATATTTGGGATGCAGTGCAGGAAATAATACTGTATCTACTGGCATAGTACCTCACACAGAAAACAACAGCCTTGCAGGCCATCTAAACAGGTCTGCATCTGGCCCCCACGAGTGGTCGTTTAAAAATGTCCATCTTCAAGGAAATCATTGGTAAGTGAGGTATGCTTGAAGTACATACTTTTGCCTCGAAAGAAAGTGGGCAAATAATGTACTTTTCAGAGACCCAAATGCACAGAGCCTTGAGAATGACTCTCTCCTCCTGTCAGTGGACTGGTATATTTCTGTATGCTTTCCTTGTCATACTTCTCATCCCCATGTTTCTTGTGAAGATCAGAGAGGAAAGGCTGAGGATGATAACTGATAGCACCCTTCTGGCCATGGCAGCATTGGTTCCCTCTCTTAGACTACATAAGCAGAACGAAAAAAAGGAATGCTGCCACAGGAGGTTGATCTCTTAACCCAGAACAAAGAAGTCACCATTTAGCAGACCTTGAGCAAACTGAAGCTAGTGGCCTAGATGATATGATCTTGAGTTCACAGGGGCCAGCTGTTCAATAAGCACATCTTGCATATATTGAAAGAAGCAATATGGTTCAACACAAGACGCAAGACATGCGTGAATGGGCGTGCCTTCGTTGAAGGTTGGGTGTCGGGCTGGCACCTCGGTACTGTAAAAATCGACTGCCAATCATTAGCGGACTGGAGATCCGCTGTGACGACCCCTAACCGGGAAAAGCCAAAGAAAAGATTCTGTGTGTGGTGCCAGGCTAAAGGGCAGCATCACTTACTATCCAGTGGAACTGTTCTCTAAAACGACTTTTTTATTCCTCCATTAAAATCCATGCCTCTGCCATCTCTGCCTGCTTCCCCTTACATCCATCATTATTCTCACAGCCTGTGGTATAAGTCTTCAAGGGATTTATCCATTTAGGA
Organism: Protopterus annectens; assembly: GCF_019279795.1. Classification (NCBI taxonomy): domain Eukaryota; kingdom Metazoa; phylum Chordata; order Ceratodontiformes; family Protopteridae; genus Protopterus; species Protopterus annectens. The sequence goes on along the minus strand of NC_056747.1, from coordinate 548,630,489 downwards.
CCTCCTAGGATAGCTCCTGCCCCCTGTTTGGGACTTTAATTTCATGCTAGAAAAATCTTAGCCTGTACCATTTTGTGCCTGCTTGCCTCTTCAGATATCAAATTTCTTTTTTTGGAAGACTGCTTTCTTAAGAACAGTCATCTTTCCCCGACCTGCAGGTAGGCATGAATAAAGAGCCATTTTCTCAAGTTCTATCAAGACCGAATTTCTCTCCGAACAAATCATTCTTTCTTGCTCATAGTGATCTCAGAACCATCCTTGAACAAGCAGTTCATCTCACTGTGCTCTATCCCATTACTTAGAATATGGGAGAAAAGAACTTTGCATTTACTGAATGTGCAAAGACAACTCCAATTTTATTTGCGTAGAACCAAACCCCTCAGAAAATCTTACTGACTGTTTAGTTTCCTTTGACGCTATCAAAGTAGAGTAACCTGTTAAACAATTCAAAATGGATTTCTAATTGCATCTTCTTTTATTAAAAGCACCCTGGCAAGAGTGTACCTGAAAACATTAGAGGTCATTTTACCAGGATCAGTGCTACTACTATTTAGTCAGTGAAGTGTCCACCTACCTACACCTACAGCACCATACCTTCTCCATTCACTACAGTTTGTCTTCTGCTTTTGGAGCCAGAGCAGGATTTGTCTCTGCAGTCCATTGTAAAATGTTTTTTGGTCTACTAAAAGGTGTGCTATTTGTATGCTCTTGTTTAAGAATTGCTTATGGAACTAGTGTATTTTGCTACATGGAATTTATTTTAAATTAAATCCCTTGTTTCAGCTTTCACAATGATCCATTCAGCCCTTTTATCGTAATTTCTTTGATCTGTATAGCTTTATCTCAAAAAATGAAAGTTGTTTTAGAGGCCAGAACTAATGCTAGACTCTTGCTGACTGGTGACAGCATCATCTTGTTGCAGAATATTAGATTGTGTTCTGCTTCCATTGAACTGACACTTTTTTTGTTCTTTTTCTGGTAATTGTGTTCCATTATGTAAGCATTTTAGTCTATGTATGTACTGCACCTTTCCTAAGTACTTACCCTATTCCGGGGGTCCCATAATGTCTGTTGTATGTTGCCTTAAATTTTAAAAGTTGCTCTAAGAGCCAGAACTGCATGAAGGCAGGTGCTGCAGAAGGCCTTTTCTTCATTTTGTTTGTCACTCTCTTCCCCACACGGCAAAAGATCAGCCTTTGGTGAGGACTTGAGTGCATACAGCATTTAGTGACGATTACCACTAAACCAGCAGTGGATTACCCTCTTGTCAGTTTGGTCACATTCTCATTGATATGGAGTGGTATTTCAGGAGATCATGAGAAGTGCTACCCTGCCGTTCAGACTAGCATATTGCCTTATCGCAGACATTGTGTTTTGGAGGAAGACTGCAGTCTTCCCCACGTCTGAGGCCTCCACATGAAGTTTTTAGTTCTCTGTTGGTAAACGTCACTCTCAGCTGCTGCCATTTTGGTCTGTCTTGTGCTTCCAAAATTTTTACTAAGGTGCTGATCTCTGTGACAGAGGCCTTTGTGGAGAATGAACTTCTCTCCCCTTAAATACATGACTGGCTGCTCCTGGTCTCATTGAAGACTTCTTTAGTAAACCACTCTTGCTTGATTTTCCACTGGTTGCAGTACATAGGGTCACCATAAACTCAGAGAAGTCCTCTATAGTTTTTAGCTCCAAAGATTTCCTTCTTTATTGTGGAATTGGACAGTCTTTATTGTTGATCATTCCTGTCCACAGAGAGGATGCAGTAAGTCATATCTTGGTAAGCTGGATGGAGTTGCAGCAGAAAGTTTAGGATTGGACTCAGCTGGCACTTTTGGTCCTAAAGATGTCCACTGTCTTTCTTTACAGTTTAATTTGCTTACTTGAGGATGAGGCTGTTTCATTAAGCACCGATGTGCCAGGTCCTGCAGAGCCATCACACTCTTACAGACTTAAATTCATTGCTAAGTGAACTGGTCCATCTTTGACCCATTCAGCCATGACTAAATGATTTTATGTATATATATATATATATATATATATATATATATATATATATATATATATATATGGATTATCAACATGCTTTTTGTGAGGTAGGAAGAAACTGGAGTACTCGCGTGAATGTAGAGAGCATGCAGACTACACAAACATTGAGTGGTGATCAAGTTTGAACCCTGTACCCTAGTGCTGTGAGGCAGAGAGTTTAACCACTGCATCATAGTCATGCCCCAGCTTACTGTTCATGTCAGATTACTGTCATTGGGCTCTAAAGTGAGCTGTCCCTTTCTGTATCAGGTTGTGATGACAAACTTCTATCTTGGATTGCATAACTCACCTGACCTCCTCCCTTGGTCTGAAGGTGGAGTTAAGGGCAGTGCTCTTTACTTTTAAAGGTAAGAGTAGTTGATCTAGGATCTCTTCCACTGTTGTTAGACAGGCCAGGATTTGATATACAAACAAATAGCACAGCATGCACTGCTACCCCCTCCCCCCCTGCCTTAGTACAGAGAAGCAGTGCAAATTTGGTAGTGGACCATAAACTGGGGTGTCAGTAATTTATATAGCAGGAAGCTGAGTGTACTGGTAAGATCCTTGTTGCAGTGCCAGCCCTCTCCTGCATCCAAGGATAGGTGAATCCTGTGTACTCCAAGTCTCAGGACTAAGGCAGCCCAGAACCTGAGCTGTGAGATGTCTTCTTCCTTCTTTGACAGGCAAGATTCCTGTTTACCCTTTGCCTTTTCCTCTGTTTCAGTACCTCATAACAAAATTCAGGAAAGAAAGAAAAATTGTGGCTGTAAAATGTATGGCTTCAGGCTGTTAGGTCCTTGGCAATGTAAAGAGTGATCCCACTTCTAATCGGATATTTCCTTATTTCCTTCTTGGTTTTGATGTCAACAGGCTACATCTTAGTGCTTGGTTGCTCATTCAGGTTTAATGGTTCCACTGCAAGTTCCTAAAGCTGCCAGGAAACATTTTACATGCTAGATGTATTTCCTGCAATTTGAGGATTTTCTTGTTTTGTTGAAGGCATTGCCTATACTGCCCACTTCTTGGTTTTGATGTCAGCAGGCTACATCTTAGTGCTTGGTTGCTCATTCAGGTTTAGTGGTTCCATTGCAAGTTCCTAAAGCTGCCAGGAAACATTTTACATGCTAGATGTATTTCCTGCAATTTGAGGATTTTCTTGTTTTGTTGAAGGCATTGCCTATACTGCCCACTTGGTCAACCTTTATGTGATACTGAGTTACTTCAGATTATCTGTTTGATTTATGTTACAGTTGCTGCACCGTGTTTTGTGTGTGTGTGTTTCTGGCATTTCTGCATAGCATGAAATTGCAGAAGGCAGAACTGACCTTGCATTAGCTGGTTAAAAAGTTCTTTAGAAGGGTATCATAGGTAGGTACTAGACTATTGGCCCTAGGGCCTGTATAGGCCTAGCCAAAAAGGTACCCTGGCTTTCGCCACCCAAGAAAATTATTTTCCTGTGCCCCTGTCGAGCAGAGCCCCAGAGGTGAAGTTCCTATTTCCCATCCAGTCATCAAGATTTTTCTTGAACAGTGCTAATGAGGAGCGCTTTGTTTAATATAGATAGGTAGTTTGTTTCAGAGTATGGGAAGTCTCTGGGACAGGAGTCTATCCCTCCAGCATGTTCTGTTTGTTGTGGTGACAAGGTTTAGATCCCTAGAGCGTGTAGCTTGGAGGGATTGGGATTTCTTTAAGTGGAGCATGTCCAGCAGCTCTGGGTTTGACATAGCTTTGTATGTCAGGCATAGATCGCCTCTGAGTAGGGGATATGCAACTGAGTAAAGCTGGAGTTTTTTTTTTAGACAGTCTGCGTTTGTCATCTGTTTGAGGCCGGTAATCCTCTTTGTGAGGTATTTCTGCGGCCTTTCCAGTTGTTGTAGATGTCTTGTGAGGTACTTAAAAGGGGCATTGTACTCTACAATGGGTGTAATGAGTGATGAGTAGAGGGGAACAATGACCTCTTTTTTCCTGGATGAGAAACCTTTGTGATGAGGTTCCCACGTAGAAGGATTTCCTGACTACTGTGGCGATGTGATTATCAAAGGAGAGACTACTGTCCACCTGTGTCTCAAGGTCTCTTATCACACTTTCGGTGTTAAGTAGACTACCACCTATGTGGTAGCTCATGGGTGCAGAGTTTTTACCAGAGGGGATGACAATGCACTTTTTGGCATTGAGCTTGAGGCCATGGCTTTGACACCAGGCATCTGTCTCAGTGAGGACCTTTTGTATGATGTCCACATCGTTAGGAGTTTCGATTATGGCTCCTAGTTTGCAGTCATCTGCGAACTTCATTAGGCAAAGACCTTCTGTGTTAGCCTGTACTTCAGAAAAGTAGATAGCAAACCGGAGAGGACCCAGGACTGAACCCTGTGGTACTCCACTTGTCACTGGTCTGATGTCGGATTTGGAGTCTGCTACTTTCACAGTGTGGGTTCTGTCAGTAAAAACCCATCTTGTGACATAGGGATTTATACCTAGTTTAGTGAGTTTATCTATAATTCCAAAGTGGGGGATGGTGTCAAACACCTTGGCGAGATCTAGATAGGCTGTGTGAACCACCTTACCCTTGTCTATGGCTTTGGTGACTGCTTCAAAGAAGTCTTTCAGGTTTAGGAGACATGATCTGCCTTTTACAAACCCGAACTGGGTGGGGTCCAGAGTTTGGAGATTACCAATGTCTTTGTTTATAAGTTCCATGATGATATGTTCCATGGCCTTGCAGACCAGACTCGTTAGGCTAATGGGGTGATAGTTCCCAGGGTCTGTGGTGGCTCCCTGTATGTGGTGTGAGATAACAATCACTTTGCACCTTTCAGTGGGTACAAAGCCTGAGGTGAGGCTATGATTGAACATGGTGCTTATGTGGGGTGCCAGTTCATTCTGTAGTTCTTGTAGAACACAGCCTGGGATATTGTCAGGTCCCATGGATGCTGTGTTCTTGGCTTGAAGAGTGTGTTTTTTACTTGTGCAGCCGTGATTATAGGAACTTTACATTCTTCTGGTATAGAGATGGGCTCTTTAGGGGGTGAGAGAAGGGTAAAGTTAGCACTGAACCTATCTGCCAAGATGTTGGCAATATCAGTTGGTTCTGTATATTTAGTGACATTGGGCTATAACTCAGAGCAGATCTGAGTGTTGCCATTGAGATTCTTGACATAGCTATAGAATGCTTTGTGGTTTTCTTTAGAATCAGTGGTGATTTTGTTTTCGTAACTAGCTTTGGAGGATTTTATGAGGGATCTCAGCTTCTTACTGAGGCTGACCAGGGAGTGCCTCCAATCGTGGCATTTTACTCTTTTTTTTTTTGCAACAGTTTCTTCTGTTGTAGAGTTTGTTTATGGCAGGGGACCACCAGATTGTCTTCCTTTTTTTGGAGGATAGCATCTTGGTTCTTTCAGGGATAACATGATCCATGCACTCATGTAAGTGCTTATAAAGTGCATTTGTGTAGGATTCAGCAGTCGTACCTCTATTGTCTGTCTGCATGGGTGTTGTGAAGTTTGCCACTTCTGTCTTAAGAAGTTAACTTTGGAGAAACTTTTTACGGTGGTTACCCTAATTGGGGATGGGGGCAGGATGTGGATGTCTAGGGTGATTAGCTTGTGGTCGGATTTGACCAATGAGGAATTGATCTCTAGTGTGGAACACCGGTTGCCCATGTTGGTAATGACCAGGTCTAGGATATTGCTGCCCCTGGTGGGGGTGTGGATAAGTTGATCCAAAGCGTTGGAATTTATGAATTCCAGAAACAGTTGAGCAAAAGAGTTGGTACATGAGTAGTTTTCCCAGTTAATAGTGGGGTAGTTGAAATCACCCATTATGAAGGTGTTTGGTTGTATCCTAATATTTTTCAGTGTACCAAGAAATGAGGAGTGGGAATCCTGGGGCATGGTGGGGGATCTGTAGCAGGCTACAGGTTGGATTGCTGTCTTGCCCAGAGTTAGTTGCACTTGTATAATCTCGGATGCATTATGCTGAGCAACTAGCCTGGAGGTGTGGATATACTTAATGAATATGGACACGCCTCCGCCTTTAGTGTTTCAGTTCAGGTTAGGTGGCCGAAAGGTGGGGGTATGAATTATAGCCTGGTAATGCAGGGGTGCTCTTTGGAGCCTTGAACCAGGTCTCTGTCACTGCACAGATGTTGATGTTCTCCATTTTAAGGAGTGCCTTGAGTGAATGCATTTTGAGGTTTAGACTTCTAGCATTGAGTAGCATTACCCTCAGATTTTGCTTGCTTGTACCTGTTACAGTTGGTATGCTTGTGTTTTTCGGCTTTTCCCGGTTAGGGGTCGCCACAGCAGAACTCCGGTCCACTAATGATTGGCAGTTGATTTTTACGGACCGGCTTGCCAGGCCTGACGCACAACCTTCAACGAAGGTACACCCATTCCCGCATGTCTCCACACAGAAGACGCTCTAGCTGAGAATCGAACAGGACAGTGTCTTACTGTGAGGCGACAACGCTACCGCAGCACCACCACCAGTGCTGAATTGCTTTGAACCTTGCCTAAAAAATGCACTATAGGGGTGACAAGAGCCTTGTTCAGTATCCGGCATCCCAAGGGCGACAGGTGCAGGCCATCTCTGGCAAAGCATCGTGGTCTGTTGATCATGTCATCCCAGGCAGACAGATACTGTATCCCCTTAGAATGACACCAGAAGATTAGCCAATTGTTGAAGTTAATTGTTTTGTCCTTGTACTTTGGTATCATTCTGCGTGATGGCAGAATGCTGCTCAGAGCTAGGGTCATACCTGCCTGGGCTACAAGATCAGAGAGCTCCTCCGAGTCTCTTTTCGTGTAGTCCAGGGAGGTATGTCTCAGGTCATTCACACCAACAAGGACAATGACAGAGTCATATTTGTACTTGTTGTGGAGTAACCTGAGTGTGTGCGTTAATGTGGCGGATCCTGGCACCCAACAGGCAGCTGACAGTAACTTTCTCCTTGTTTAGCCTGGTGAGTGGAACATCAGTGTGCCGGACTGTAGCGTCACCTATGACTAGAGTGTTGGCTATGTTATGCCTTATGGGCTGTGGCTGAGTGTAACACTGAGTTTGTGGGCTTTGTGCCATTTGGGTTGTGTTGGGGGGGGTGGAGGTTGCTTGCGTTTCTGCTTTGGAGGTTTCCGTTGCTTGAGCAGATTTTTATTGAGAGCCTCTGTGACTGTAGGTGTGTGTTTTGTGTTTCTATGTGTATGTTTTGGTGTTGTAGGTTTTGAGGGACTATGTGATGAGTGTGGTGTAGTGTAAGTGTTTACTTTCTCCTCTTGACTGTCTAGTCCAGTCTTAAGTGAAGAAAACTTTGCTTCCAGTTTGGTTATATAAGGGCATCTCTCACAGGTTGTAGTGTTGGGTGGTAGGAGGAGAGGGTTGTCTGTGTACATGAGGCAGTTGCTGCATTGCCCCAAGATGCCCAGATTCATCAGGTAGACAGGGGAAATCACCAGGAGCTGACCCTTAGACATGCCTGGATAGGTCCTTATTTATTAAGTACTAAAAATTGTTTTCCTCTAGATAAGTGGGGAAATTGAGTGCTGTAGTAATTTGTGGCTTATTTAGTGCTTACAACGAGTTCTAAACAAGTGCTGAGCTCAAAGAAACAGATTTGAGTGCTATAACTAACAAACTGGCGAGTTTTAAGGGAAAATTTAAAGAGCAGATTTTATAGTGCCGGGAATAGTTAACCCTAGCTAAGCGGCGATGCATAAAGTATTCTTGTTTTTTTATATAACAGTAGCAAATGAGCAAACTGATTTAAACAAACTAACCAATAAAAAGATAAAGACTGAGCCCCGTTCCAGCAGTCTTCAGTCAGAAAAGTTCTAACTGCACACTCCTGCCGCTATTGTGCAAGAGAACCTTCTCCAAAAAAAGATGGTCTGGATTAGTGCTCAAGTTATACAACAAAATCTAGATTCAGCAGGTCTGAATTTAGTCTATGTTACAGCAAACGAGGCGTACCAATTTCAGAAAGAAACAGTTCAAATAGGCAGGCACAATAAGCCTTTAACCAGAAACTCCCAGCTCAGAAGGGCAGAATCTACCCTCTCCTCCCACAAGAGTGAAGACCACACCTTCTTAATGTAAAATAACTGGCCCGAAGCCCAAGTGCTTAAACCTGAACTAATGCACATTTAGAATAACAGACACTAAGCCTTCAATCAGCAACTCCCAACTTAGAAGGATATAAGCTACCTGTCCTGCCACAACAGTGCAGACCACAAACCTTCTTAATGTAAAACAACTGGTCTGAAGCCCAAGTGCTTCAACTAAAGGCTTAGAATAACAGTTACAATTTTATCAGGCTATCTTTGCTCAGCCTTAAAGAAGTGTTTTCCTTTTTCTTTGGCAATACTCATTTGGGCCCCATCCCCTGCTCATGCGGTCTCATTCACCACTTCTGAAATACATCTCTTACAAGAAGCTTTTATTGTTGGCTGGCCATCATCCTGGTGATCAGGATCTTTGAGCTGCAGGCTGTTATTTTTAGGTAATCCTGTTTTGGTCTTTCACAAGGATTAGGTGTTCCTTAGAACCCTGTATTTCTCGCAAACGTGATATTCTTTCTGAAATTTAGTCCATTAGAGAGAGAGAATGAGAGAGAGAGACCTTTATATCTAGGATGCACTTCTTTCTGTTGGGCTTTACCTGAAATGATATAAAAGTTCAGGAACACAGTTCAGTTGATCTTCTCTTTCCTGATAGGAAGAGGTATGCTGTGCCTAAATAAACTGTTTCCAAGTGTACTGTTGACTGCTTTGTTTTTTGGCACCAGGGGCCTGATTATGCTATGTTATGTTGTAGTGCTTGCTAAAGTATGTCCACTGCAGGCATAGGAGCCAATAACCACTTAGTTATTGGTTAACAACATTAACAGTCGTTGATACTTAGACCATAATTGCAGGAGTTGGATTGTCTTTGGCATCTGTCACTTAAGAACTTGGTCTTCTGAACTTGTCGTTTGCCCTTCTTTCACTCCTGACCTCCAGTGAGGTTTGCATTTTCACTTTTTGGTATTCTTCCCATTGTTTTCCCACTGTAGAGGCCCTTTGTAGTTAAATGTCCCCTGCCATAAGTAATTGGCTTGATTGACCTTGCCGTTCAACATCTGCTGTTGGAGTTAACTTTAAGCTGTGTAAGTACATCATTTTGTGATTTTTTTGTTTCTTCTGTCTTTCTGTTCTCAGTTGGGAGAGATTGAGTTGGGAGCACTGGGTCTTGCAATACCTTATACAGCATGTAACATCGTACTATACATGTCCCTGCAGCCTGCAGGAGTGAACATGTACCCTTGAGTGTGGTAGCTAGAGAACTTACACAGTTCCTCCAAACTGGGGCTACAAGGAAAGGAGGCAGCAACAGTTTCTCATTTTTTTAAACACCTTTATTGAATTGTCAGTTGTGACGTAGGCAGACTTAAATTTATATAAAAAGAAAACAAACTATATTAATATGCTCACAGTTACAAACATTATATGTCACACACATTCTTCTGTACAATATAATCAATCCAACATTACGTAAGTTGGTCAGTTTATGCCTTCCCTTTTTCTGGATGTGTTGTTCCCACAATTTCAATTTCTTTCTGTCATTTGCTCCTACACTTTTCTAAAGATTTCACTTCCAGTTGTTGTGTCTCTGTTGCTTTATTCACTACTTCAGACATGGTGGGTTTAGACCAGGGGTCTGGAACCTTCCCTATCAAAACAGCCATTTTGGTCCCTCTTCCACCAAATAAAATTTATCTGGAGCTACAAAACCTATTCGACCCCTAAAATAAACATAACACAACGTATAAAGTTTTATATATAGTTATTATTCCATATATAAAAGAATTGTAAGAGCAGTAGTTAAAATCCATTCCTACTTTTGTTCCTCTGTTGGGATTTATATTGGGATTGCTCAGTTGGGGTGTGTGTGTGTGTGTGTGTGTGTGTGTGTGTGTGGGGCACAGAGTGGCCATTATTTTTGAAAGCTACAGGGAGCCACTGCAGAAAGGTGGAAGAGTCACAGGTTCCAGACCCCTGGTTTAGACTTTGATTTCCATTTTATAGTAATTGCTTTTATGACAGCTTGCAGAATTAAACTTAACAAGGCCTTACTACTTCTGAGCAGTTCAGATCCTGTAACCCAGATTGGTAGGTAGGTAAGTAAGTAAATAGACTAGTAAGTAAGTAGACTAACTAGAAGATATGCATTTTGCATCTTACTATATGTATACTATTGTACTATCTGTTTATTGTATATTGCTTGTATTTCTATGGAGCTTTTCTCCCTGAGCCTCTGCTAAAATTGGGCTTATGACCCAGTTGGACTTGCCTGGTAGATATATAGATAGATAAATAAATAAAGAATTTCCTTACACCTGTTTGCTCACCTAGTATTTCTGAGAGATTATTCTATAGAGATTTTTAAGTCAACTAAGTCATTATACTCCTAAAACATAAGTTCCCAGTAATCTCTTTCTTCCCCATCACACCTCCATTTGCCATTTACCTGAAGAAAAATTCTTTGGAGTCTGCTTGAGGTAGAAAAATACCTATGCAAACACTTCCAAGTAAAAATCCTTAATCTTCTAGATTGTGTTGCATATTTGGGAGCCCTGCATATGTCCTACCATTGTTTCTTTGTGAATTGCTTATCCAGTCTGTCTTCAGTCTTTTCTAACCACCTCTGATTGATTCCTATAGTTATTGTGCAATATTTTGTGTGCTGTACTAATTATCCATTTTTTTAACAGTAGCTTCTGCTCGATTCGACTAAAAACTCCACCAGTGCAGACGTTTCACTTAATATTTTCCTACCCCTTTCTCTTTGCCTATACTCTGATATCAATCCCTGATATGGAAGGCAGTCTCTAGCCTGCAGTCTAAATGTGTTCTTGGCCTTTTCCCATTCTTTTGCCTTTACCTTTATAATTATTTATTCCCAATACCTTTGTTCCTTTGCCAGTTTTCTCCAGTAAATTATAGCCCCCTCTGCCTATTCTGTATATCCCTAATTGCAGTAGTCCATATTGACAGAATCTCCTTTCTCCATAGTTCTTATAATAATTTCTGCTAGTTTATGAATATAATTTAATATTCTGTATGATTGTTGTTATTCTCCTTAAGGATCTGCATCCAAAATCCCACTCTCCTTATTTCTTGAATATCTCCCTGCTTCATCATCCAAAAGTTCTTTGAATTGTAGCGTTCTTCTTGTGTTATGTATGCAGGCAATAATGCCTGACAGGTTGTGTGTTGATGTGTAATTAACACCCTTCCAGGGGTGTTATTGCTGCGTCGGGCCTCTACACCCCTGTAAGGGTGTTAGTTACACATTAACACACACCCTGAAGGGAATTATTGTGTTTAGAGAATGGGCTGTCTTTAAAATTGTTGTTTTATGTACTTACTTTTTTTAAAGTACTATATTATTTTTGTATATATTTTTGATGTAAAATAGTTCCTCTGTCTAATGTTTTAAACTTGCTGTAGTATATGTTAATGGTGTAGGAGGAAGCATTTTACATCCAAAATATAGCACTTTAAAAATGTCCAGGTATTTACTTTGTTTTTTGGCTCCTTTCTCCTAAAACATTTGGTTTGTTGCCATTTATTATAAGGTTACCACCTGTCCCACTTTGCGAGGGACAGTCCCTCTTTGGGCAGTTGTGTCCTGACAAAAGAATTGTAAAAATGACAACTGTCCTGAGATTTTAGGACAAAATTATTTCCTATATTTTATGTAATAGTTGCAAAAAACAGTTATTCTGTATCTAAAATACCTAAATGTTTTAAGAAACAGAATAAGCAACTAAGATGATACAAGAATAAGCTTTTATTTAGGCAAAAAAGTTAAGTTCTAACCTTTGTACTGAGTATGTGTCGGCCTGTAAAATCTGATGTTTGTCCCAAAATATCCCACTTTGGCCATTTGAAAAAGGTGGCAACCCTAATTTATTAGAGATTGATGTCCCTAAATGATAGAGATTTGAGATTCAGACTTTCATTTCATTTAGAAAATTAATGCCAACATAAATCTGGTTATTTAAACAACTTTTATAAGAAAAATAATTAGTCTGTTCCTGCTTTTGAACCTTTGTTCTCCCTTTATTTTATTTATCCAAATTTCTTTAGCTGAACGGGCAAGAGGTATGTAGACCTCTTTACTGCTATTGCCAGTAGTCGATCTCTCATATGCAAGTACACATACACACACCTCTGCTTCAGAAAATGCAAGCTGACACAAATCCTAATGTTGAAGTAATGCTGTGAGTTTATAACAGGATCATGTAAAAATGTTATTTTGAGCTTTTATTCCCCATTTATTTTATGCTTATCCAGATATGTTGAGGTAAGAGGTTGAGAGATATGCAGACCTCTTATCTGCTGTTGCCAGGGATCTTTCACTCTTCACAGTCTATCACATACACAGTCTCTATTGCTTTCATATATGCATACACTCTGTCACAGGCACACACACACACACACACACACATGCACACACACACACACACACAGTTATTTTAAGTTTCTTTTCTTTTTAATTTTACACTCGCTAAACAGCAAAAGCACTGCTTACTGACTGTAAAATAACGTCTTGATCGATCTCACTGTTCACTTAGTCACTCGCTTTCTCTCTCATACACACATACATATACACACAGTTTCTATTGCTTTCATGCACGCATTCACTCACTCACAGAAGCAGACATTACGCGTAAAATAATGGTGGCCATTAGTTTTTTCTCTCCAAGCTCCACTGTGACTCGATATGCTGCCATGAAGCGTTGGATTTATTTTTAAGCAAGCATTACTTGTATATTAATACCGTGCTGGAGAATATTCGTTCTCCAATCAGGATGCGATCTACAGACTGCCCATTCTCTAAAAGAGCCTTAACTGTGTAGCTCTAAAATATCTCTTCAAATCAGGTAATCCTAAATCACCTTGCTCTATTGGAAGGGTCAATTTATCTCACTTGACTCTTGCCCTCTTCCCCTTCTAGATAAAATCCATCAACTCTCTATTAATTACTATCCACAACTTCTCTGATTTATACACAGGTCAGGCATATTTTTATCAAACTAAAGGGATAAACTCATTTTTGCTGCTTGTACCTTGCTATACACATCCATAGACAAGAGCTTCCAGTCTCAGTTTTTGTGTCATTAGTGTCTATCCACATATCTTTAACTGCCATAATAGAATCCTTTTAAAAAAAAAAAATTTTTTAAATGTCTATTTCCAGATTTTGTGATGCATGCACCCACTAACATTTGGTAGGTTAATCGTTTATACAGTGTTTTCTTATCAACTTTGGAACATTTGTTACATTTTAAAATACTTTTTTGTTTTAATAAAACCCTTCAAAAATACACACACCCAGAACACCCTCATAACTTGTTAACTTAGTACAAACACACAACTAAGTACATTTTAACAGTCGCTCATTAAGCGACATCTTGCAGATTAGCTGAAATAAGTACATAGATCTTACTTTTCATTTGAACTGTAATCTTTTGTAAGTTGATATAATGCATCTGACCTGTTTGTAATCACATTCCAGTAAGTACATTGTAAGCACTTAGTCCTACTTTGTGCGAGATACTTATAAAATATGTACTGAATTCTTTGTTCTGCATAATCCATGTTGAAAAGATAATTCTGCTTATGTTGTACCTGGTCAACAAAATAAAAAAAAATAAAGAGAAAGTTACTAATGCAAGACATAGTTGAGGTGCTTCTGAAGATGGATTGAATTCTGAAGACAGTGTGGGAAAACATTCTGAATAAAGTTATGAAGTCCATTTTAATAGACAACGTGGAGTGGTATGAGAAACGAGAAAGAAAAAATGTATTTTTACTGTAATTTGACTGAAGGATGCTCACTGGTATACTTCGTGTTGCAGATAATTCACATAACTTGCTGTATAGTTTAGAGTCTGATGTATTTATTTTTTTGTTTCCTTTTAGTTTTATGTGTTACCGATTGCTAGGTGCTGCACTCCCACACTTGAGTCTCAGTGAACTGAAAATGGTTCTCCATGGAGAGGTCATGCTACATTATGGGAAGAATGTTATTGCAACTCAGGTATGATGATGCTTAGGTTTGATAAGATAGATTCCTAGAGATATAAGCCAAACCGAGATCTAACATTAGTTCTTTTTTTGTGGATCTGTGATTGGGATTTTCTTTCCTTGCATTCCAGTTCAACTGTTTTTGTCCAGAGTTCCTGCTATTTAAGATACATTATGTATCACAGTATGATGCACTAATCACTGAGCCTTTGAGTTCCTCTTTGCCGTTTACACAGTTGTGATCTAATTCCTGATACATTTCATGTGTCCTCAAGTCATGGCTCAGAGATTTGTTCTTTTGGGTGTGGAATGCAGTCTTTGGGATCATGGTCTTATGTCAGTGCCAGGCTCACTGTAGTCAAATCCTTGTGCTTTTATTGGCATACATGTCTCTGTGTGCTATCCCTTATTTGTATGTTTAGTGAATGTGCGCTATCCCTTATTTGTATGTTTAGTGAAACTCTCATCCATATGCATGCTTTTCTAGTAGGCTATATATCTCCCTTCCTCTTTTACCCTGTATCTGTCAAGAGTCTGAGGATTAGGAGGTACTTTTCTCCTGGGAAAGGTAAATAGAATGAGCATTTCCCTTTGTACAGCTCCACATAAGATGAACCTTTTGTATGGAATGATTTTTAGAATCATAAATTTTACCACAGTCTGGCCTTCAGCTGCCATTCTGTTTCCATAGGAACACCTGAATAAGTAAATGGTAGTGGAAGATGAGGAGCCATTGATCATCATGCCTCTGGGAATTATCAGGGATGCCATTTGTACAATCCTGTAAGCACCTGACTGTTGCTTTCTAGATTCCAGAGAGAGCTGATGCACTTTACAGGTTTCAGCTGAGTGGACTGAGATCTTGAATAGGCATCAGAGAACAGACTCCTGCTTGATATGTTTAGTGTAACACGGGCTTAAGAGCTCACAGCACCTTCCTGCCTATCAAGAAATCCTCTTAGGCAACTTGGTGTTCTCCTTTGCCTCACTGAGGTTTAAATTCCATGGCTGTCTTTTACACTTGTCCAGCTTCTAGTCTTTCTTGGTGGATCAGTTGCTTTTCCGAGTCTGAACTCCAGGAAAATTTGGTCAGTACTGAGCTTTTCGCTTTTGTATTGAGCTGCCATATAATGTGCTGCAACCTTGTGTTGGAGATATGGCTATAGTGACTGGTGCAGATGTTTTTTCTATGCCCTGTGGAGTGGGTGATGCTTTCCTTCTTCCTCCCAGATATCCCTTTCATTGAGAAAGGCCATCCCTAGGTGAGTCAATTAATGGCTTTTTAAAGAGAAAATAGGCCTTTAGTTATTGGATGACTGCTCAGTGTGGTGGTTTTGGTTCTGTTAAAGTTGAGGCATCCCAAGGTGAGTGATCTGGGCACTAGTAGACCACTTGGAAAAGAATGGGAGTGAATTTTTCTCACCAGTCAACCCACCAGAAAAAGAGTGGTGGAGTCCCATTGTAGGGCAGCCATCTGATGATGGTCCAGAAGTCTAGTCTCCGCACTAACGGACTCTGGATGAGTAAGCCTACTAAGGAATGAAGAGCACTCTAGCGGACAAAGTAAGTATATGTGCCCACTAGTCGGGCATAGTGGGCTTTGCATTACACTTTCCAGGCAATATGAGAAGTGTGTTGAGCATTCCAGACAACTCATCTGACCCTGCTGGATAACCACCACAATCTTAGGCTCTTGCCTCCTTTAGCAAGTATCCTTGGATGCTGTGGTGTTAGGTGGAGCAGATGGGCTGCTAGGTGTTGGGGACTTGATCAAAGTGTAGGGACAGGACCAAAAGGTTTAAAAAATGATATATTTACTACTGTTGTGGGCTTGTATGATGCACTTTCAGGCTTTTGTCTTCTATGTCCTGCTTGATCCCCTGAGAATAAGTTCCAGTATAGACAAAGGAGGGCCTTTGAATGTTTAATAGTTTTGCCATCCCCAGCAGTGCTAGCCAGCAAATTATGCCCAGCAGTGACAGTTTTGAGCATTGTCTAAAGATTTGTGTTTGTGTGTGTGTGTGGGGGGGCTGACAAGGTATTCCAATTCTCCTCTGCTTGGAGTGCCATTTTTAAAAATAAGTGTTTTCTGGGCAGGGTCACAGTTGGCCTCATCTTAGTGCTGCTGGTTCCTCCTTGTGAAAAAGCAAGTCACCTTCACAGAGCTATTTGGACAGCCCCTGACTGTACTCCCCAGATGAGAAGAGCCTATTCCTCCTCTGAGAAAAAGTTAAGACTTCTGTCGCATCATCTTGATTCTAAAAGAGATGTAAGAAGTTTCATCACATCCTAAACATCACTGACGTCAATGAGCAGATCTTGTACTTCAGGTTTTAGCGCTCATCTCTCCAAGATATCTTTTCTTTGCTGCCGCATGGTGCCTAGATGGACTGCTGTTGTCATGTCTGTTTTCTACTCTTGTGTTTACCAAGGTGCTAACCACTGTGACAGGAACCTTGCAGGTGAAGGGATTTCATGTGTTCTCCTCCGTGGATTAAAAAATAGATGGCTTCTTCATGAGAATCTCTTACCTGTTGAGTTGAAGCAGCTATGGTTGCCATCTCTGAATCACATTAAAGTGGGAGAAGATCTCCTTGATCCTTTCTTAGAGGACTTCTTTCAGTAGAATGAAGCTGGATACTCTGGTCACTTGTTTCTGTTCGTGAAGTGGGTGCATGGAGGTCATGTTCTTGGCAGAGTTTTAATAAATACTAAGCAGTTGATCTACCACTAGACCAGTCTGTATCTTCTTTGGCTCATATACACACAGATTTTCTTACTTTTTTAGGACTGAAGATGTGGGTGTCATAGGGATTGAGAGATTTCCATGACTACAGAGATATCATGTTCTCTCACTAATCTCCTCTTAACATCAGAATTGCCTGTGTCACAGTCCATTTGTCTTTGCGGTAAAAACTGTTAAAGCCCTTCACAACCTGAATGTGCACTGCTCAGCTCACATTGTTCCCTAAAGGTGAGTTGATAAGTTTAGGAAGGCAACAGCTATTCATCATCTTTATTATGGGATGGGAAGGACATGCAGTTACCAAACTCCCAAAGATTCTACTTTCCAGCTGCATTGTCTTTTGCCATCAGGTGGTGAACCACCTTCATTAGAGGCATTCTCCTATTGTTTGCTTTAAACAAAGGGTTCTTCCATTGTTTGCTTCAGATTGGTCTCCCTTGTTGATATTTATGCAGGTGCAATTTGATTGTTGGCTGGCATCCTTGCCAAGTATTATTGCTTGGAGTGTGTATGCAGGAATTGGACCTCCTTTGATATTTGGATATTTCAGAACTCTGCCTTCTATCCCTTTGTCTGCTTACTGTCTTTCAGCTCCTGCTGCATTGGACTTCTTGCAGTTTTAACCATTCTCAGCCATAGACCCACTAAGGAGGATGTCCAGTGCTAGACCTATGTCAGGTGTGTTCTTGCTGTCTCAGTTAATCTATAAGGGAATCATAGTCAGTGGATTCCATATACTCTTCTGCCATCCTCTTGTGTTTAATGGTTACCTGGTTGCTGTTGAAGATCTCTGTAAGCTGATGAAGTATTTGTATTTCCTTATAACTATTAGGTAGCAAATCTTCAGTGTTTTTTCTTGATTTGCAAGAACTTTTGAGTGAACCAATATACTCTGGTTTGCCATTCTTTTGTATAGTACTTGATGTCACTCTTTGTTGTGGTATATGTTGTGCAAAACCCTTTGGAGAAAAATTGCCAAGCTAAAATGGAAAACAAGGATAATCCAAATCATAGAAGCACAGGTGAGGTCTTGTAGTTAAGACAATGCAGTATGAAAGTGTTTATTCTTTTTGAGCTTGCTGTCAAGAACTTTATAAAAATGTATGTAGTTCTGAATATGCAGTTTTTTTAGTGTATGGTACCTACATCATAACTATTATATACATTCCCTTTTCTAGAGAAATACATATGATGTTTGCTATTAATGTAATGACAAAGCAGTACACATATGTTGTGGATATTTTCTGCATTCCCTATCCTCAGGAAAAATAACAGACTAGCTTCAGATGGAATAGTATGTAATGCATCATGCCCAGTTGTCACTTTCAGTAGAATTAAATTTTGCAGTCGCTGCCATTGTATAACAGGCCTCTTGCCAACTGTCCCTTGAGCTCATAGAGAAACGTTTAAGGAATTATTATTGTGTTCTCTGGCACAAAGTGGATGTAAGGCTGCAATTCACCATTAATGATTTGAATGCAGCTCAGTGATGACATTTTCCCAACCAAATTGTCCCCATCATAGCAGGGGTTTTTGTCATGACAAGTTTCCATTAACAGAAAAGTTCCTTTTTTGGAGAAATGTGAATGATTTATATTTTGTATGTAATGATAACTTATTCAGATATGTTCTGGATAATGAAAAAAGTTCACAAAAGGTTGGTGACTGAAGCACCTCTAATAATCCAAATGGAGATGGTAAGCTCAAAAAGAGGTGACAAACACAGTGAGAGGAAGGAATGATAATAGCTTTTTTATTTTTTTGTTTTAATAAAGTAAGTGCTTTTCGCATCTCAGGGACTCTTCTTCAGACTTGTAACAAATCAATTAATTAAACTTAGCCGTTTAATATACAAATTCTCCAGTAAAAAATCTGCCCCAATTCAGTATGTAAATGAGTAGTTCACAATTAAAGTTGCAATCAAAAACAAATACATTCAAACAAAAAGAACTTTCTGAATTAAAGCTAAATAATTGTATAAATATGGCTTAAAAAAGCATAAACATATATGTGAAATTTGCAATAATCATGAAATGGCAAATAAAACAAACTTATAATCCAACTTCTAAAAACTCTATACCTAAAATCCTCTATTTAAGATGTGACCAGCAGATGGCAGTATTTAATCTCAAAAGAAATATGTGTATATGTATATAATGTTAATTAGTGTATGTATATATATATATATATATATATATATATATCTATATATATCTATATGTTTGTGTATGGATATATATATATATATGTATGTGTGTATATATATATATATATATATATATATATATATATATAGAGAGAGAGAGAGAGAGATAGATAAAACACACACTAAAGAGCTAACAGTTTCATTCAAGCATATGTAAGCATAAAAACATGTAAAACAAATACCAATGCATATTAAACAACTAATGCTTTAGAAGTCTATCTAATAGAAAATGTTTTAATAGAATCTTATCATTTAATCCATAGGCTTTATCTGCCAGCATTCTGATAATCCACTGTATTTCTTTTCTAAAAGGGCTAAGTTTAATTAATTGATTTGTTAGAAGTCTGAACGTCCTTGAGAAGCAAAAGCGCTTAGTTTTTTGTTTTGATAAAATAATTATCATTCCTTCCACTCACTGTGTTTGTCACCTCTTTTTGAGCTTACCATTATGTTCTGGATAGTGTTGTATACCTCCCAGGTCTATATTAGAAACCCGAAAAGGCTAAATCCCGAATGTATGTACATCGACAAATAATGGTCGTTGTACATAAAAGCGAAACACATAAAGGGCAAAAATCAAAACGCCAAACGTGTTTCGTAATCAAAATGCGTCAAACAGGTAAGCAAAATAAAAAATAAACAATTTAATACGCTTTTACAGGGGGGCAAGCCCCCCTGCACCCCACACCCCCTACTTAAATATACCAACTCCGAGATTGCACTACAGTGGGGATAAGGACATATTTTTTTTTTATCCCCACCATCACACTGCTGGCTAAAAGACGGTTGGCATTTTGAATTTTGCCTTTTGTGTGTTTCTCTCTGTATGTACATCGACCTTTGTGTCGATATACATACATTGGACATTTAGCTTTTTTCGTGTTTCTAATATGTAACCATACCCCCCCCTACATATAAGTTGTATAATCACTCCTAGTAGAAACAAAGTGTAGTGCAGCACGCCAGTTTGTTGTTGTCAAATGCTTGTCAACCCTGCATTCAGTTTGTGTTTAGCTTGCTTCATGTTAATCCCCCTATGAACATCCTTGGAAGAAATTTAGGCAATTATACTTGTTCCTGCATATATGGAACACACATGAGTTTGCCATTCCACCCTTAGAGATTTAAATGCAATTTATTGCTAAATTTGACTCCTCGTTGGTCCATCAGTACAGATAACTTTGATTATGGCATATTTCCAGTGAAGAAAAAGATCCCTTTTATGAAAACTGTATATATTTTTTAATTTTGTTGTTATAAGAAGTCTGCACAAATATATTCTGGAGGATGTGTTGCAGTCTTCATCCTATTCAGCTGTGATATACCCATCCCTAATAGAAACCAGGCATAGTGTAACATGCTGTACTGCCACTGTGAAGTGATTGTGCCTGCCTATGCAGTGCAGGCAGTATTTTAATTTCCATTTGAGAGTTCTAAATACATATTTCAGGGAACTTTATTTGGATATCTAGATATAAAATGCACCCAAGACTGCATCTTTTTAGCCTTAAGGTTTAAAGTGCAGCTCAGCACTGAAGTTGACTACACACAGGTGCATGCACAGAGGTTTTGTGATGGCATATTTCCAGGGATAAAAATGCTCTCCTTTTTGGGAAACCGTTTATATTATTTTGACTTTCAGTATTATGACAGTTCATTGCAAATGTGTTGTAGAGTCATATCACCTTGATGGAAATTTTATATCCATTCCATTGGAATTGAGTACAGTGCAGTGTGACATATTCTAATGTTGATATAAGCCTATTGGTTTTTGCTGTCAATACTGGGTTATATCTCTGAAACAGCTTTATGTTTTTATTAAAATGGTTTGGATGACAAATCAGACTATTAATTTGTAAATTTTATTAATGTTATATGTTTAGATGCAGAGAGAATAGAACAGTTGCATGTTGAATTGTTAAGGGACTTTACTAGTTTGTTACCTGAATCAGTGGTTCATCTACCTGTTCTCTGGAAACAAAGGGCTCATAGCAGTCTTTTTTATTTCTTAGACAATTGGCAGTTATTTGTTCTGTTTTTGTCATTTGCTTTGTGGACTTTGCTGTGGTCTGGTCTCCTCGTCAGTATTAGCTGCCTCTATGTTTTGCCAGTATTTATTACCATGACCTATGATTTGTATGCCTTCCTTCTTGGTGAGTTTTTGTTTGCTCAGGATTGTTGGAGTTGAGCCTCTTTTGGCATGACTTTTCTTTAGTTCTGTGCTGGTGCTTAATTATGCTTGTTCCACCCTAGAGACTTAAAGTTTGAGGAGTCCAGTGGTTGGGCTGAATTTCAGCGAAGGTTATTTGATGCAAACTTATTCTATAATTTAATCTAGAGAGAAAACTCCTTAATTGGTTGAGAATATACCTTCTACAGTCCCCCAGGATGCAGTGCCTCCAGCCAGTCCTTGGCTTTTGAAATTTTCTGCAAGTTGGGCAAATGTACATTTCACTTTTAGCATTTGCGGGGTAAAGCTTTTTTTTCCCTCACTTTTAGGATAGTTGTCATTAGTGACTGGGTGTTGAACTAATGGAGTAAAAAAGGAGTGGGCTCATTTTGATTAAGCATAATATCGCAGCAGGCATCATAATGAGCTTGTGTCTATTTGTATTTTATTTATTTACATTTGCTTACTGGGAAAGCCCGACTGGGCAAGAAGCCCATTTTCAGCGGAGGCCCGGGGAGAAAAGCTCCAAAATAATATAAGCAATATACAATAATTAGATAGTACAATAGTATGTAATACAGTAAGATGCAGAATACGCATCTTCTAGTTAGTCTATACAAAGTAGTATTCAATACAGTTTTCTAGCAGATAGGGTTCAAAAAAAAAAAACACAAGCATTTCAGTGAAGATCACTGTGAGAAGAAATAAAGTTAGTAGTGTGTACATATTAAATAATAGTTATGACCAAATGAGATTTCCTTTGTATATATTTATCTTTGAGTAGTAGTAAACACTGAGGAGAGGGAAAAAATGAGGTAAGGAGTGTGTTGAGAGAGTTATAGATATCTTGTCAGTCAGGTTTGGCACAGGAACAATGTCTTTTTGAATTTTGAGTGTAGAAACTTCCGAAAAAGGGTTTAAATGCTGCCTGCTAGGTACAAATACTGTATTCATAATTTCTATCAGGTAGAGTACTTTTGTAATGTAGACCAAATTGTATGGAAAGTGTACACCCGTGTGTTTTCCCTAATCACTGATTTTTATAGATTGTTCTAGGCTTAGATCAAAGTATTGGATATTTTTGTAGCTAAATGAAGAACTAAATCATTTTTCCTGAGAACATGTGGTCGTGTTTGATTTTATTGTGTTACTGTCTTTTAAAAGTAAATTTTTTTTTGTTTTTTAGTAAACTGATTATACGTAGAGACCATTTTTCGTACAGGACATACTCCTTGTTTTCAGTAAATTTTTCCAAATCTAGGTAATATTATTATGGTGATATGTTATTGATAGAATTCTGTTAAGCTTATTCTGTTAAATTTGCCTCAGCTTCCAGGTAGAGTGAAGTTTGGCCCCGAGATGGAAACATATGTCGATGCCTTTCTTGAGAACTGTGATGATCCTGACAAACAGCTTACTGTTATGAAAGCCTTCTCAACTTTAACCAATCAAGGAAATCCAGTGATTACAAGTTCTTGGAAAGTTGTGAGACACCTCCAGTCTACAGCTCTATTAGATTATGTTGACTATCTGAAACAGATGTTCCTGAATCCTGACTTGGAGATCTGCCTAGAGTTGTATACTAGACGTCAAAATCCAGAGAAAATACTGCAGTAAGTATCATGGGAGTAAACAGAATATTTATTTTATTTATCTATTTTTTCCAGGTAAATGTCACTGAGCCAGCAGCTTTTTTTTTCAGGTGACACCCATGGATAAAGTATTTCCAACTGCAGTATCATGAGGAGTGTAACAGTTAAGAGAAGATAAAACTAGAAACAGGATTACAACTCGGTACAATAAAACTTGATTATAAGCAAAAGTGCTGCTGCAGTTAATTCACTGGGGGACACTGAGAATATGGATTCATATACAAGTGTGCATATATGTCTGTTCATTTTTGTCTGCTGTGTTCGTCTGTTACAAGGTTTGTTGCTTCAGAACATCCATCATCAGATAGAGGGATGTTAAAACCACATGGATAAATCGGCATTCTAGCTAGATCTCGACAGTAGTAAGCTGTCCCTAGGGGCTGATTTTTTATGGAAAGCCTCCTTGGCTGTAAAGGAGACTGTGAGCCACCTGTTTCTAGTGCTTTTTTTTGCTCTAAAATAGTATTGTGTATATCAGCTTTTATCCTCTTTTTCTAGTAGATCTGAAACATGCCAAGTAAAGATGTTCTTCATCTCACATTGCTGCAGTCATAACCTGTGGGTAGTCCGCTGTCCTCGGTCGGCCCGAATACCAAAGTGTTAGGCTGGCGTCGGTCATGGTCGCTCAGATCTGACGTCAGTACGCCGTGGTACTAAAGCGCATGACCGACGCCATATCCTCAGTCTTTCTTGCCGCATGGTCCGTAGCAGAAGCAGCATTTTGCGAGTGCCGTTCGGCGTCCTGAAATTTTCGTATTCTGAGTTTCAGACCGAAGACCAAGTTGGGCTAAGTACCCCGTTGGGGAATATTTTTGTCTTTTCTTGCCTCAGTTAAATCCGGATGTCAGAAAAAGTGAATAATTGTATTTCTTGTGGGAAACAGATACCTCATAGGGATTACCACTCTCTTTGTATTCTTTGCTTGGGGCCTGAGCACACGAGTCGGGTGTCGCGTTTGTGCTAGATTTAATAAGCGCACCATTAAACGCAGGTTAGATTGTGCTAGGCTTGTCTTCGGTAAGCGGTGTAATTACAATATGCCGTCGGATCCTCCGGCCGCTACCGCTAAGAAGCGTAAGGAAAAATCGTTAAAGTCCAAGCAGGATGAGTCGTCCGTTACGGACGCCGGTTCTTTAGAAACTACGGTGGAATCTGTGGATCCAACCGAGGTTTCAGCTGAGTCTCAGGGGGAGCCTTTAGTTTTGGAGGATGTGGCCTCTCAGGAGTCGGGTCAGGCTGAGGGGGCCTCTGAGGTTTCTGTAGTCCCTTCTTTGCATAAGGTGGTTAGACCTTCTGCTTCTGTCTCTAAGGTACCTTCCAAGGCCAGGCCTGGTTTGTCTTCCTCTGGCGTCAGCCCTAGTTCTGTAGGTTCTGTACCTAAAAAGAATATGCTGAAAATGGCAGAAGATTTAATTACCTTAATCAGGGGTTCTTTGCCCCCTCCAGATAAGAGGCCTAGGGTGGAGCCAGAGGCGGAAGGATTGGAGCATTCTTCAGATTACTCGGAGTCTTCGGCTGAAGACATTCAGGATTTTCCTCCTTATTCTGATTCAGATGCAGAGGATTCTACTCCTTCTGTTTCCCCCCCAGAGGATTTTTCTTTTTCTGAAACCCTGCATTCCATGAGAGAGCATTTTAAGTGGGGAGGTCAGGATTTATCAGATTCTAGAAAGAGACTTAGGGATTTTTTGTTTTTGCCACAGCATAGGCCCTTGGCTATACCTCCTGTTTTGGATGTTGTTCAGGATGTTTTTTCTGAGGCTTCCCTTAATCCTGATTCTTTGCCTCCTGCCCCAGTCAAGCCAGACAGGTATTACAGAGTGCCTGAGGCTCATAAATATTTGTATAAAAGTCCGAGAGCTGACCCAGAAACTATTAGCCAGGGACCTAAGGGTGTCAGGGCTTCTGTTGTGAAGAATCCAGTTCCCATGGATAAAGATTCTAGAGTTTTGGATAGGTGGGGAAAAAAAGTGTATACCTCTTCCACTCTAGCAATGAGGGCTTTGAATTGCCAGTTTCATATGCTGAAGTACCAGAATTTTCTCCTAAGTCAGTTGAAATCTAAGGTAGATGCTTTGGCAGAGGGCATTGAGTGTAAGGAATTGCAGGATTTAGTTCATGCCTCTGATCAGGTGGGTAAGCATTCTTTGCAGTGTGGTTTTGATGCTCTTCAGGCCTCTTCCAGGGTGGCTGCCACTGGATCAGTTATTCGTAGGCATGCCTGGCTTAAGGATCAGAATTTGTCAGAGCATGTTAAAGCTCGAATTTTGGATGCTCCCCTTCAGTCTGAAGTTCTGTTTGGTTCTCCTGTGGAGTCAGTTTTGAAGAAAATGGAAGACAAAGCTAAGTCTATGCAAACAGTTAAGGATTTTTTACAGGTGCAGCCCCCTAAGTTTAGCAGGAATTGGCCTACTAAGGGATGGGCTTATCCTTCTTCTGATTTACAGTCTAGGGGCAGATCTAGACGTAGGGGCAGAGCTCATGCTCAAGGTTCTTTCCGGCCTAGGGCGTGAGTTCCCCTGCACAATCTTCAGGTGAGGGCAGGGGCCAGCCTTTTCGTAAACAGACCCAATGACCTGTATCTCCAGCTGCCAGATCCCTCCTGTCTGGCAGCTCCTCTGGGAGGAAAGTTGGCACATTTCAGGAAAAATTGGCTTTTATTCACTCAGGACAAATGGGTGTTGGACATTATAGATCGAGGCTACAAGTTTTATTTTCACACCTTGCCTCCTTTCTAAGGCATGCCAGACGTTCCTTCTCAGCAAAAGGTGGAGGCTCACAAACAGATTTCTTTACTTCTCAAAATGGGGGCTATCCAGGGGGTCCCTCCGTCAGAAGTAGGCCTAGGATTTTATTCTCGCCTGTTTCTTGTACCAAAGAAAGGAAACTCTTGGAGGCCAATTCTAGATTTGTCTATTCTCAACACATACCTGGACATTCCAAAATTCAAGATGTTAACTTTGCAACAACTCCTGCCTCTATTAGGCAAAGATCACTGGATGGTAACTCTGGATCTCAAAGAGGCTTATCTTCACATTCCTATCAGGCCCAGCTGCAGGAGGTTCCTGCTGGCTGGGACTTTACATTATCAGTTCTCTGCATTGCCCTTTGGTTTATCTACTGCGCCCAGGGTGTTCACAAAGGTCCTGGCACCGGTGATAGCCTTCTTAAGGTTAAGGGGAATACAAATCTATCCTTATTTGGACGATTGCCTGATTCTGGCTCAAGACAAAGTCAAGTTACTTCACCATCTACAGTATGTTATGACAGTGTTAAGGTGCCTAGGGTATTCTGTGAGCGTAACAAAGTCCAGTCTAGTACCCTCTCAGGACATGTGCTTTCTGGGTGTGAGACTGAATACAGCTTCTCAGATGGCATTTTTGACCCCGGACAAGCAAAGAAATCTTACCCTTTACTTCCAACAATTGTCTCTACGGTCCAGGCTGACTGCAAGGACAGTCCTTCAAGCCTTGGGGTTCATGGCATCTTGTATTCTGGTGCTTCCCAATGCCAAACTGCATATGAGGAAGCTACAATGGTATCTCAAAAGCGTATGGACTCAACACTGCCACGATTTGACACTGTCATTCAGATGATACCTTGCATCCAAAGGGAATTTTGTGGTGGGCTCAGGAATGTCACCTAAACAAGGGACTCTCTGTGACCCGACCAGAGGCGAGTCAGATCTAACGACAGATGCCTCAGACATGGCTTGGGGAGCACACTTCAATGGAAAATGGGTTCAAGACACGTGGCCTGCCAGACTACAACATTTGCATATCAACATGAAGGAGATGTTAGCAGTCCAATTTGCATTGTTGGCTTTCAAGGATTTACTTCACCCAGGACAAGTGTTGATTCAGACAGACAACACAACAGTCATGTGGTACATCAACAAGCAGGGGGTACCCATTCGTACCCTCTTTGCAGACAAGCTATGATTTTGTGGGAGACTGCTCTCAGTTTGCACCTCACCTTCAGGCAAGGTTTCTGCCAGGAGCACAGAACTCCTTAGCAGATGTTTTGAGCAGACAGATGGTGGATCCCCACGAGTGGAAATTGGATCCTCATGTCTTTCAACAGTTGACGGTGGCATGGGGACTCCAGACATAGATCTGTTCGCTTCTCCACTGAATTACCAACTGCCAAAGTTTTGCACAAAGCTGTTTCACCCAAAAGCTTGGAAAGTGGATGCTCTATCATTCAGTTGGAACAACCTTCACGTTTATGCCTTTCCTCCTCTGCCTCTCCTTCCCAAGGTGCTCCTAAAGGTCAGGCAGGACAAGCCTTGCATGATTCTGATAGCTCCAGATTGGCCACGGCAGCACTGGTACCCTCTGCTGAGGACTTTAGTACGGGAGCCTCCTTGGCCTTTGCCATTAATTCCACACCTTTTGTCCCAGGCAAGCAATCATTTCCGCAATGTCAGGATTCAGTCCCTGCATCTGACAGCCTGGCGTATTCGGTTTTAGACCCTGGGGGGTCGCAGCTTCCTCAACAAGTTTTGAAGGTCATTTTGGAGGCCAAATGGCCTAGTACAAGGAAAGTTTATGCTGATAAATGGAGGAGATTTTTTCTTTGGAGCAAAACAAAGAGCTTTGATGTTTCAGTACCTAATTTGAGTGTTTCATTTCAGTATCTTACAGAATTATTAGACAAGGGTTTGTCTTTCTCCTCTGTAAAAGTTCATGCTGCAGCCATTTATGCTCACTATGACTGTGACCCACCTTTATTCTCTCACCCTTTGTTCAAGCAATTTCTTAGAGGGGCAAAGAACATAAGACCCCACGAGCTCCTACTCCTTCCTGGGATCTCAATTTTGTGTTGGAAAAGCTCACTTTACCTCCTTTTTGAACCTGCAGCTACTTCAGAGTTGAAGTTTTGTCTTGAAGACTGCTTTTTTGTTGGCCATTACGTCTGCTAGAAGGGTATCTGAATTACAGGCTCTAATGGGAGTTGAACGCTTCCTGATATTTCATAAGGATAGGGTCTCACGCACTAATCATACTTTTATGCCTAAAGTTGTTTCTAATGTGGCCTTAAACCAATCTATTCATCTGCCTACATTTTATGCTGATCCCCAAAATAAGGGGGAGAAAATTTTGCATTCTTTGGACATTCACAGGCAGTTGCGTTATTATTTGAGCAGAACTAAAGGGTTCAGGCAGTCCCAACAGTTATTCATTTCTTTTGCCTTGGGATCTCAGGGAAAACCTGTTTCAAAACAAACTATTTCTATGGATTGGGCATTGCATTGCTTTCTGTTATTCTCATCATGGTAAGGAGGTTCCGCTGGAATCAGACCTCATTCCACTTGGGCTACTGCCACTTCTACTGCTTTTTAAGGGAGTAGCTACTAAAGATATTTTGGAGGCAGCTACCTGGAGTTCAGTGCACACTTTTTCTAAACATTACCATCTTCCTCTTTATTCTAAATCTAGGGCTGGGTTTGCCACTGCAGTTTTACAGGGCATGTTAGCAGCTCCTAATGCTATCTGATTTTACCAACCTCCCTTTACCTTTGCTTTGGGATTCTACCCACAGGTTATGACTGCAGCAATGTGAGATGAAGAACATAGTACAGTTTTGTACTAACTAAATTTTCAGAAATGTACATGATTGCAGAGATTCATTTTGTGCAAATTTCACAATAAATTCTAAGATATGTCAGTATTACTGTAGAGACAAGGGGAGAAATCCTTTATGTAACTACTGAAACAGTATGTATTGCCACATGTAAAAAAATAAAAATTGAAGTTCTACGGGATCAAACAATATACCTATTAGTTTCCCACACAAAATTAAGGCAAACTTTGCTAAAACCCGATCAGTCATGCAAGCAGTAATGCTCGACAGGGTGTGTGTTTTTGTGTAAATAACGCCTGTTCAGCAGAGGGCCTCTACACCCCTGGAAGAGCGTTATTTACACAATAACACACACCCTGTTGAGCATTATTGCACACAAAGAATGGGCTGTCAGTAAAATTGTTGTGCTTTGCTTATTTATATTTTATTACTATATTATTTTTTTATGTATATTTTTAGGTTCATAGGTTCATAGGTTTATACTAGGCTATCTGCCCTAAGGCATTTATAAGCCTAGCCCAAATTTTTGTGGCTTACGCCACCCCTTATATGAAAAAAATACTGTGCCCATTAGTTTGTTGTGCCTCTGTCCAGCAGTGACACAGAGATGATTCCCGGGGTAAACCTACGATCTCCCATCCACAGGTCTAGATTTCTCTTGAACAGAGTCAGCGAGGTGCTCTGCCTCACATGGACCGGGATTTTATTCCACAGCATAGGGAGTCTCTGAGTGATAAATCTATCCCTCCAGCACGTCCTATTTATATCCGTGCTAAGGTTTAAGTCGCTTGCTCTAGTGGTTTTGGTGGATTTGGATTTTTGAGGTGGAGCATGTCCATTAATTCTGGGTTGGACATGGCCTTGTATGTCAGGCACATGTCACCTCTGAGCAGACGGTATGCGACTGAATAGAGCTGGAGTTTCTTCAATCTGGCAGCATATGACAGATTTTGGAGTCCCTTTATCCTTTTGGTGAGGAACTTTTGGGGTCTCTCCAATTGCTGCAGATGTCGGGTGAGATACATCCCGAATGGGGCATTGTACTCGATCATTGGTCTGATAAGTGAAGAGTACGGGGAAACAATGACCTCACTAGATCTGGATGTGAATCCCTTCATGATCAGGTGGGCAATGTAGAAGGTCTTTCTAACCACTTTAGCAATGTGAGTGTCAAAAGAAAGGCCACTGTCAACCTGGGTCCCCAGGTCCCTGATAACCTCTTCTGTGCTTAGTGGATTGCCACCTATATGGTAGCTTGGGGTTACCTTGTTTTTCCCGAAGGGTATGACTATACATTTTTTGGCGTTTAACTTCAGGCCATGGCTCTGGCACCAGCTATCTGTTTCCGTGAGTCCCTTCTGAAGGATATCCGTGTCCGATGCACTTTCCACTATGGCGCCCAGTTTGCAGTCGTCTGCAAACTTTGTCAGCCAAAGTCCTCCCATGTTGGCCTGTACTTCTGAGAAGTAGATGCCAAACAATAGGGGCCAAGGACCGAGCCCTGTGGGACACCACTTGTGACCGGCTTGGAGTCTGACACAGCGCCAGCAACTCTAACCCTGTGGGTTCTGTCCTTAAGCCAGTTTGCAACCCATCTTGTGACATATGGGTTTACATTTAAGCTGGTAAGTTTTTCTACAATACCCGAGTGGGGTATTGTGTCAAGCCTTTGCAAGGTCAAGGTAGGCTGTATGGACTGCCTTTCCCTCATCAATGGCCTTGGTGACTGTTTGAAGAAGTCGACCAAGTTCAAAAGGCATGATCTTCCCTTGACAAAGCCAAACTGGGTCGGGTCCAATGTCTGCAAGTCCCCTATATCTTTGTTTATGAGCTCCATTATGATCCTCTCCATAGCTTTGCAGACTAGACTTGATGTATTCAGTGACCTAAGTTTGAGTGTTTCTGATAAATGGAGGAGATTTTTCTTTGGAGCAAAAAAAGAGCTTTGATGTTTCAGTACCTAATTTGAGTGTTTCTTTCAGTATCTTACAGAATTATTAGACAAGGGTTTGTCTTTCTCCTCTGTAAAAGTTCATGCTGCAGCCATTTCTGCTCACTATGACTGTGACCCACCTTTATTCTCTCACCTTTGTTTAAGCAATTTCTTAGAGGGCAAAGAACATAAGACCCCACTAGAGCTCCTACTCCTTCCTGGGATCTCAATTTTGTGTTGGAAAAGCTCACTTTACCTCCTTTTGAACCTGCAGCTACTCTGAGTTGAAGTTTTGTCTTGGAAGACTGCTTTTTGTTGGCCATTACGTCTGCTAGAAGGGTATCTGAATTACAGGCTCTAATGGCAGTTGAACCCTTCCTGATATTTCATAAGGATAGGGTCTCATCGCACTAACCCTACTTTTATGCCTAAAGTTGTTTCTAATGTGGCCTTAAACCAATCTATTCATTTGCCTACTTTTATGCTGACCCCCAAAATAAAGGGGAGAAAATTTTGCATTCTTTGGATATTCACAGGCAGTTGCGTTATTATTTGAGCAGAACTAAAGGGTTCAGGCAGTCTCAACAGTTATTCATTTCTTTTGCTTTGGGATCTCAGGAAACCTGTTTCAAAACAAACTATTTCTAAGTGGATTGGGCATTGTATTGCTTTTGTTATTCTCATCATGGTAAGGAGGTTCCGCTGGAATCAGACCTCATTCCACTAGGGCTACTGCCACTTCTACTGCTTTTTAAGGGAGTAGCTACTAAAGATATTTTGGAGGCAGCTACTTGGAGTTCAGTGCACACTTTTTCTAAACATTACCATCTTCCTCTTTATTCTAAATCTAGGGCTGGGTTTGCCACTGCAGTTTTACAGGGCATGTTAGCAGCTCCTAATGCTATCTGATTTTACCAACCTCCCTTTACCTTTGCTTTGGGATTCTACCCACAGGTTATGACTGCAGCAATGTGAGATGAAGAACATAGTACAGTTTTGTACCTACCATAAATGTAGATGTTCGAAGATCCACATTGCTGCAGTCCAATTTACCCTCCCTCCTTCCCCTCTGTAGTTTGGGGTGTATCTATTGTTGCTATTTTGGTGATTGGGTATTTTTCTATTTTTGGCTATGGCCTTTCTTTTTAAGGCCTTCTGACATCTGGGGCAAGAAAGACTGAGGATATGGCGTCGGTCATGTGCTTTAGTACCACGGCGTACTGACGTCAGATCTGAGCGACCATGGCCGACGCCAGCCTAACACTTTGGTATTCGGGCCGACCGAGGACAGCGGACTACCCACAGGTTATGACTGCAGCAATGTGGATCTTCGAACATCTACATTTATGGTAGGTACAAAACTGTACTTTTCAACTACTGGTAACTAATTTTTAGGTATTTATCAAATATGTTGTTTCATTTGAGTATTCAAGGATTTTCCCAAAAATGGCTTTTATGGGAGGCACCCCCAGTCATAAATATAGGATCTTTTCTGCTCTGCATTTATGGTTATACCCTCTGTAATTAGCACATATCACAGTAAATCTGCAGTTTAACAGGAATGTCAAACTCTTCTATTTATCTGATGAATGTCCTTGCAGACACGGGACAGGCCTCCTAAAGTTATTGTGTATAAATCTGATGTTGGGGTCCCCAAGGTTCCAGTGGTCTGATAAATAATAGTACAAAACAAGGGATACTGTTGTCAATGAGTTGGATAAAGTCTGCCCAAGATATGTTTAGTGGGTTCTAAATTATACATTTTTGTTTAAAACATCAGGCCAATATACTGGAAACCAGAAATATGTTTAGTGAATCATTCAAGTACCGTGCGATGCACTTACCTTTCAACAGTTGTCCTTGTTACAAAAGAATGAAGTATAGAATGTATTTACAAACACCTTGGGCTCAAGGTTAACCTGTGGGTTCTGGATTTAACATTCCGAAACTCGGACGTATCCTGTGGTAAGGCTGAGATTAAACAGCTGCCTTATGTGCGGGTTTAATTCCTCATTTAGCTCGTGTAGCACACAGCCGGGGACCCCATCCGGTCCCATTGATGCTGTGTTTTTAGCTTTAGAGAGCAGCTTTCACCTGCGCATTTGAGATGTCCGGGAGGCTACACTCGGCTGGGATAGTTATCTCTCCTTTAGGGGAGAGGGGTGAAGTTTGCACTGAACCTGTCTGCCAGTATGTTGGCAATGTCTGTGGGTTCAGTGATTTTTGTATCATTTTGGACTAATTCTGAGCATATCTGGGAGTTTCCACCCAGGTTCCTAACATAGCTGAAAAAGGCCTTATGATTGTCCTTTGAATCCATGGCAATTTTTCTCTCAAAATTGGCCTTAGTTGATTTTATGAGTGCTCGTATTTTTTACTAATAATGATCAGGGGTGACTTCCCTTTTATGGATTTTGTTCTATCATGTAATAGCTTTCTCCTCTTATTGTAAAGTTTGTTAATGGCTGGGGTCCACCAGACTGGACGTTTGCCCTTTGTGGAAAGAGTCTTGGTTTTATTTGGGATTGCCTGATCCATGCAGTCCTGGAGGTGTTCATAGAAGGCATTTGTAAGGGCTTCCGCAGCTTGGGTTGTGGTTTCCTCTGGCTCAGGGGCCTTGAAGGATACCACACCAGTCTTGAGTAGTGTGAAGTTTGCTTTAGAGAAGTTCTTCACTATGGTCTTTTGTTTGGGGTGGGGCGGATGTGGATTTCCAGTGAGATTAGTTTATGATCAGATCTCACCAATGAGGATATACTTCCGGTGTGGAGCATTTTGTCCCCATGTTTGTGACAATGAGATCTAGTATATTTTCTCCTCTCGTGGGAACAGTGACTAGCTGTTCCATGGCATTTGAATTTATGAACTCCAGGAACCGTTGGGCTAGAAAGTTAGGGCTTGAGTAATGTTCCCAGTCTATATTCGGGTAGTTGAAGTCACCCAATATGATTGTGTTTGGAGATACATTTATACCCTCCAGTGTCTTCAGGAAGGCTGTGTGGGGTTCCTGAGTTTGAGAGGGTGGCCTGTAGCATGCTACAATTTGTAGAGCAGTTTTGCTTATGGTTAGTTGCACCTGGATGGTTTCCGAGCTTAGATGCGTTGCCACCAACCTGGAGGTGTGGGTATCCTTTATGAATATGGATACACCCCCTCCTTTTGTGGTGTGGTCCGGGTTTTGGGGCCGGAACGCATGATATGAGGTAAAACCTAATAGTGCCGGGTGCTCTCAGGAGCCTTGAACCAGGTTTCAGTTACAGCACAGACATCGATGTTCTCCATACTGAGAAGGGCCTCGAGTGCGTGCATTTTGAGATTTAGACTTCTGGCACTGAGCAGCATTACCCACAGTTTCTTCCCATTTTTGTTTTCTAGGGTGGTAGGTTTAGAATTTGAGCCTTGCCTAAAAAAGGCACTATGGGGGTGGCAAGAGCCTTAGCCAATATCCGGAATCCCAGGGGTGACAGGTGCAAGCCGTCCCTTGCGAAGCAGAGTGGCTTGTCAAGCATGTCATCCCAGGCAGACACTGGATCCCCTTTGAATGACACCAGACATTAAGCCAATTGTTAAAGCTGATCATCTTGTCTCTATATGTAAAATAGTTCCTCCACTTAATGTTTCAAAGTGTTGTAGTATATGTAAATGGTGTTAGAGGAAGCATTTTACATCTAAAATATATAATTTTGTAAAAAAAAAAAAATTTAGATATTTGCTTTATTTTTGGTCCCTTACTGCTAAAATATATGGTTTCTTGACTGTCATTGGGGAGTGAAGTCATTACATAAATGACATATATTTGACTTTCAGACTTTATTTACTTGAGAACATTCATGCTATCACGCATCCTGTTATTTAACTTACTTTGTGTTTTGTATAAGTACTGCATTTAAAATATGTTCTTATTTTTTCAGACTTTGTTCCCCCTTTATTATAGGCTTTATTCAGATTTCTTGAGCTAAAAGGTTAAGAGGTACGCAAACCACTTTGCTGCTGCTGCCAGTAGTCCATTTATCTCATTGTCTCTCCCTCTCTTTCACACAAGCACAAGTACACACAGACACACACTTGCATTTCAGAAAATGCATGTTAACACAAGTCTTATTATTGAAGCAACTTTGTGATTTTTTTTTTAACATGAATATGTTCCTGTTTTGAACCTCTAAACCCCATTATCTTAGTTTATATTCAGTTAACTTGATCTAAGAGGTGAGAGGTACGTAAACCTCCTCAGTGCTCCTGCTGACAGTGCTTGATCACTCTCACTCTTCACACTGTCAGTCACACACACCTCGCTTTCATGCACACATTGACCCACACACACACACACACACACACACACACTTTTTTTCTGTTATATTTACTTTTTACACTCTGTAACCAGCAAAAGCACTGCTTGGCAAGTGTAAAAGAACAGCTCGATCAGTCTCACTTTCTCACACACACACATTTGTTTTTTTTTTTTATTTTTAAATATATTTTACACTTGCTAAACAGCAGAAGCACTGCTTAGTGAGTGTAAAATAATGGTGGCCATTAGGCTTTTCCAGTCTGAGCTTTGTAGCAGCTTGATATGCTGCCATGAATCGTTGGACTCATTTTTAGCAGGCATTACGTGTATGCTAATACCCTGCTGGAGAACGTTCATTTTCCAATCAGGGTACAATCTATGAATCACCTATTTTCTAAGTTAAGTTAAATGTTAGCATATAAATGTGTCGTAGTGATAGGTTGTAGTGGTACTAGTTCACAAGGTGGGTCTTACATCAGATCCAAACGATTTTTAAAATTATCAACCTGACCAGCATTTTGTGTAAAACCGTGAATGTAATCCTAATGGGACTTATCCAGAGTGATAGCCTACTTCTGTTAGATATGGAGCAGTATGGGTTTGTAAGGGGGGATCTTGCCTTATAAAATCTTTTGGCTTTTTTAAATATGAAAAAGCCTTTATTTACAAGATGAAAGCTCTCATCTGGCTGTTTTATTCTTGATTATTACCAGTCAAGACATTTTTACATATTTTAACAGCCATAGAAAATTAATACTATTCAGCTACTCTTGAATAAAGTGAAAAGTTTGTCATGAAGAAAACGGCTGTATAGATTACCAACTTGGAGGCGACAGTATTTTTTTTTTTTTTTTATATATATAGAGATCATGTTTCTTAACAGGCACTGAAACTGAATTGTTGAATCTTTAGAAGTGCTTTATTATTTTATTCTTTAAAGAGGAAACAGCAGTATTTGGTTGAAGATCCGTCAGTGCCTACTGCTTATCTTGGCCTTGCCAGTGCATTCAGCACTATCCCACATAAGTTGGTACTTGACAGATTCTTGGCATTAAATGTCAGTTGATGCATAAATCAGTGGTTAAATAACAGAATATGACAAGTTAGTTATGGGGGTGTTACCAGTCTGTCTGAAAAGGGTTACCAGTGATGTAAAGAGTGCTGCATGGAGACCACTTTTCTTTGGACTATTTTTGTCAGATTATAGAAGTAGGAAATGGGCCATGAATAATTTGAAGGTAGACAGTATGTTACATTGTTTTATCTGTTGGTTGAGTGTTCAGGAGGTAGGGGAGATACTGAATAATAATTCTGTACTTCCCCCTTGTTATATTAATCTGTTTAATCAAATGTAAATCCTTGGTTCTGGTATTTGTGGGGCTGTCTGGCTTGTGAATTTGCAAGATATCCTGGACCACAGGGTCCCCATATTGCACAGATGGCAAATCATAGGTCTCTTCAGAGAAAAGGGACAGTGCTTCTGGTCTTTTCTGGTAGCTTAGGAATTTTAATCCTATGACATTCTTGGTTGGGAACCTTTGAAGTCTCTCTAGTTGTTTGATGTGTCTGGTCAGGTGCATCCCAAGGGGTGCATTGTATTTTATAATTGACCTGATCGGTACTGAATGTGAGGGAGCAGTAACCTCATTAGGTTTGAATGATATTCTTTTGACAATTAGATGCATCAAGTAGAAGGGCTTTCAGCCAGCTGTTACGTTATGATCAAAGTAAAGTGAATTAGCATCCCAGGTTCCAAGGTCTCTAACTACATTTTCATTTTGAAGTGGAGTATTGTTTATCATGTATGCTGGGGGAAGGGGTTGTCTTCCAAATGCAACAGTGTTAGCCTTTTTAATACTGAATTTAAACCAGTTTTCCGTACACCAGGTATTTGTAACTGTAAGATGTCCTTCCTTATCACTGTTGCAGTATCCATCACCTTTGGGATATCCTGCCAAGGATAGCCCAATGTCCGGCCAGTAAACCAAAGCCTTTATTACCTGGGAATGTCATACGTCAGACATATGCTCCCTGCACAAATGTAGAGCATGAAGGTGATGTAAATACGCTGTCAATGCAGAATTTCATTTCCACCAGTGCAAACCCCATTTTCATACAGTCGTCTGAATCCCCTTCACTTTACTTGGTTATATTGAGCCTGCGTCTTTGATAAGTATCCCGTTGGAGTTCCTGTTTCTTTTTTTCTTATATTTTCCAGTGGGTCATGTACCATCCAAGAAAGGGAAATGTCAGTGTGGGAGGAAGATTATCCATAAGGACTTTGCAAACCTATGCTTAGACATTGAGAGGGAAGTACAATTTATTACAGATGAAGTCTCCTAAACTTTCTGCTGTCCCTCCTGTGCTGGCTGCCTTGTTAGATTCCTTCTTGGCTGTTTCCTTTGCACCAGGCACTCATCCTCCAGCCCATGAGAAGCCTGATAGGTTCTATAATGTGCTGAATGCCTCCAGGTTCTTGTACAAATGCCCTTCATCTGATTCAGCAGTGATTTCTGCATCTGCTGATAAGTCTTCTAGGGTGCTGCCCTGTTCTAACCTCATTCCCTCGAGCAAAGACAGTAGAGCTACGGAGAGGACTGATAAACAAATATACACTTTTGCCACCTTAGCCTTTAAGGCCATCAATTACCAAACCCATATGACAAGATACACTTTGTCTCTTCTTTCCCAGATTGGGAAGATTGCCTCTAATATTCCTAACTCTAAGGGTAAGACCTCATCTCTTTCCTTACTAGGTTCCATGTCTCAAGTGGCCATTCTCCCTACGAAGTCCAGCTATGGCATGGCAGATGCCTTCTCTAGGGCTGCTGCCTCTTGCTCTATGATGAGGCGCTTATTCCTGGCTTCACCTTCAAGTCTTGCCAGATGATATTAAAGCAAAACTCCTGGATGCTCTTCTTGATAACCAAAACTTGTTTGGCATTGCTGTGACAGAGGTCTTTAAGACCTTACAGGATCAGGGTAAGGTCAAGAAAGATTTGAAGCACATCTTTGTTTCTCCCATTCCCAAATTTCAGAGGAACTATCCTAGTAAGACTGCCTTTTTTGCTTAAACTGCCCAGGCAGTCTTCCAAGGGTAAGAAAGCTCCTAGGAGTGTGTTTTCTAATAAGCCTACTCAAACGCCTAGGCCCCAAAAACAATCCTTTCCTGACAAGTCTGCAGCCATCTTACTTTCTGCCCTCCTACCTCTTGGCCAGGTTCCCTTGTCCTTCAGTCTTTCTCTGTCTGTTCCATTTTGGCAAAACATCACCATATTCTTCAGTTCTTTCCATTCTCAAGCAGGGTTACTTTATGGCCTGGAAAGCCCCTCTCTGATACCCCTCTGCCTACTGCAGAACTCCTCCCTCATTTTCCAGGAATATTGCAGAGACTGTTAGTCCAGGGTACCATTCAACTGGTTCCACAGACTGAGAGCTGTCTAGGGTTATATTCTAGAATGTTTCTGGTCCCCAGGAAAGAGGGGTCTTGGGAAACTATCCTGGATCTTTCCTTTCTTGGCAGTTTTCCATTAGTGCCATCCTTTTGGATGGTTTCTGTTCAGACTCTGTTTCCCCTTTCACTTCTCAGGCCTTTCTAGTTTCCCTGGACCTAAAGGATGCCCAAGTTCATATTCCTTCCACCCTGTCAGGAAATGTTTGTTTCCCTTTTTTCCTCTAATTTTAAGTTTTGTGCTTTGGACTCTAGGCTCTCGTGCCTCAAGGGTATTCACCAAATGCCTGTCTGCAGTGGTCACCTTACGCAGGCTACAGGGCATTCATATTTTTCCCTATCGTGATGACCTCTTGCTTTAAGCCCCATCCAAGACCCAAGGTAGTGTAGTATCTTCATTTTACTCAGCTTCTGTTGCACAGCTTAGGGTTTGCAGTCAACCTTCAGAAGTCAATGTTGACTCTATCTCAAGACCATATCTTTTTAGGTTGCAGGATCCAAACTATTCCAATGGTAGCCTTTCTTCCTGCCACCAAATTTCGGTCTCATGAATTTTCTTTCTCTGCTTTCCCTGTCCTGTCTTCTGGCCAGCATGGCTTCTACTATTC
The DNA here is from genome assembly GCF_019279795.1 of Protopterus annectens. Classification (NCBI taxonomy): domain Eukaryota; kingdom Metazoa; phylum Chordata; order Ceratodontiformes; family Protopteridae; genus Protopterus; species Protopterus annectens. Next base: position 548,591,759 of record NC_056747.1, on the reverse strand, counting down.
CCGTGCTTCCCTAGGCCATGCTTCATATGAGAAAATTTCAGTGTTATCTTAGATTAGTTTGACTTCAGCACTGCCACCTCCTGGATTGTCTGCTTTCTCTGCTCCTTTGTCTCGAACTGGAACTTCATTGGTGGATTCAACAAGTGTCTCTCAATCTGGGTGTTCCCTTCCAACCTCCTCAGCTGTCCCAGGAACGCTTCTTGGATGCCTTAGAACTGGGGTGGGGAACCATTTCAGGCCCTTTGGTCCCCTCAAGAGAGGGCAGATTACATCAACATCAAGGAAATGTGGGCTCTCATTCTGGCTCTTAATACTTTCTACTCAGTCTGGGTGCCAGGTCCCTTTAAGGTTTTTACAAACAATGCTACAGTCGTATGGTAGATCAGCAAGCAAGGAGGCATAGGTTCATAGGTGTGTACTAGGCTAATGGCCCTGGAGCCTTTACAAGCCTAGCCCCCCCCAAAATTGCCCAGACGCCATGCCACCTGATGTTAGTTCACAGTGCCCATATCCAGTAGTGCAACTGGAATGATCTCTGGTGTGAACTTTGTTACCCATCCACTCGTCAAGATTTCCCCTGAAGAGGGCCAGTGAGATGCTCTGCTTGACATGAATGGGAAGCATATACCAGAGTATGGGCAGTTTTTGGGAGATGAACCTGTCCCTCCAGCATGTTCTGTTAATTGTGGTAGTGAGGCTGTGATCTCTGGAGTGTGTGGCGCAGGGGGATAGGAATTTCTTTAGGTGTAGCATTGGACAGGACTTTGCAAGTCAAACTGAGATCACCTCTAACTAGACAAGAGACTGAGAACAGCTGAAGTTTCTTGAGTCTGTCCATGTAGGACATGTGTTTAAGCTCTAGGATTCTTTTTGTGAGGTAATTTTGTAGCCTCTCCAGTTGTTGTAGGTGTCTGATTAGGTACATGCCAAACAGGGCGTTACATTTGATGACTGGTCTAATGAGGGATGAGTAGAGAGGGATGATGACCTCTTTCTTCCTGGATGCGAAACCTTTGGTTATAAGATGTGCCACGTAGAAAGACTTTCTGACCACATTGGCAATGTGGTGGTCAAAGGTGAGGTGGCTGTCGACCTGGGTGCCCAGATCTCTTATGGCCCATTCAGTGTTCAGTGGGCTCTCATCAACGTGGTAATTCGTGGGAACTGATTTTTTTTCTAAAGGGGATGATAACGTATTTTTTGGCATTAATCCTTCAGGCCATGGTTCTGACACCAGTCATTGGTCTACACCAACTACAAATTCATGACTGTAAAGCACAAAAACAAATGTCAGGAACCACCTCCACTCTGCAGTTAGTTGAGACAATAAATTTTAATACGGAGAAATTGCACTGTCCTTGTGCAATGAATGATACAAAGTTACAAACAGTAGAAGTAAGCGCTTTTCGTCCGGATATTATCCGGACTTCTTCAGATATCAACTCTAGTTTAAAAACTTGTTTAAAAAGCCCTCGTCAAATGACGCAATCAAGTGGGTGTTACTACAGAGTTGATATCTGAAGAAGTCTGGATAATATCCGGACGAAAAGCACTTAATTCTACTGTTTGTAACTTTGTATCGTTCGCTGCACAAGGATAGTGCAATTTCTCCGTGTTAAAATTTATTGTCTCAACTAACTGCAGAGTGGAGTTGGTTCCCGACGTTTGTTTTTGTGCTTACCAGTCATTGGTCTCAGAGAAACCCTTTTGTAGGATGTCTGCACCACTTGGGGAGTTGATAATGACTCCTAGCTTGCAGTCATCAGCGAACTTGGTCAGCCAGAGTCCTTCTGTGTTGGCCTGGACTTCTGAGAAGTAGATGCCAAATAAGAGAGGGCGCAGGACTGAGCCCTGTGGGACTCCACTCGTGACTGATTGACAGTCTGACTTGGAATCTGCAACTTTCACTCTGTGGGTCCTGTCTATGAGCCATTTTGCAACCCACCTAGTAATGTAAGGATTGATGCCTAGTTTGGCGAGTTTATCAATGATACCTGAGTGGGGAATGGTATTAAAGGACTTGGCCAGGTTGAGGTAGGCTGTATGCACTGCCTTACCCTCATCCACAGGTTTAGTGGCTGCCTCAAAGAAGTCAGCCAGGTTCAGCATGCAGGAGTTCCCCTTGACAAAGCCAAACTGTGTGGGGTCAAGAGTTTGGAGACTGCCTATATCTTTGTTAAGCAGGTCCATGATGATGTGCTCCATAGCTTGGGCGATAGTTCCCAGGGTCTGTAGTTGCTCCCCCTTTACCTTTATGGCGCGTGATGATTGTAGCAGTGTGCTATTCGTTAAGGACATAGCCTGAGGTAAGGCTGTGATTGAACAGGGCACACAGATGTGGTGCCAATTCATTTTGTAGTTTATGTAGAACGCAGCCAGGAATATTATCAGGTCCCATGGACGCTGTATTCTTGGCTTTGGACAATGCAGCTTTACCTGAACCGCAGAAATGGTGGTTACCAGACTTTCATCTGGTATTGTGGTAGGGCCCTTGGGTGGGGGGGGGGGGTAAAGTTGGCACTGAATCTGTCGGCCAGTATGTTGGCTATATCTATTGGCTCAGTATAGGAGGTGCTATTTTGCAAGAACTCTGAGCAAATCTGGGTATTGCCTTTGAGGTTTTTGATATAACTATAGAAGGCTTTGTGGTTGTTTTAGGTGTCAGCCGCAATTCTGCCTTTATAGCTGGCTTTAGAGGATTTGATGAGGGATCTCAGCTTTTTGTTGAGACTGATAAGGGAGGTTTTCCATTCTTGTGACTTCATTTTTATTGGCAGCAGTTTCTTCCATCTGTTGTAGAGTTTATTAATGACTAGGGACCATCAGATGCGCTCTTGCTTTCCTTGCAGACTAGCTCTTCAAGTCTGGGTAATAGCCATCAGTATGCAGGTGACCCTACAGGCAGTCTGAAGTCTGCATACCTGCAGAGCACAATCTTGTGGCAGTTTCTCTCAGCAGATCCTGGACATAGCTTCATGAATGGATGCTTCACAGAGATGGGTAGATGCGTTTATGGACATAGTTCATTGGTGGGTTATTGCTTAAGTGGATCTTTGTCTCCCCCCCCCCCCCCCCCCCACACACACACACACACACGCACACACACACAGGCAGCTTCCTCAGTTCTGTTCGAGTCCCAAATCCTTTTGCTTGGAAAATGGATACCATGGCTTTCTCTTGGAAGGGAATGTTCCTTTATAATTTCCTGTTCTTCCCAAGGTCCTTCACTATATCGAGAGGGACACTCTAAAAATCTTATTAGTGACTCCCTTTTGGCCCATACAGCACTGTTTCCCCCCTTGTTCCATCTAGCCAGGGGCAGTCATCACAAGTTATGTCACCTCGTGGACCTTCTCACACAGGACAATGGATCTCTTCTCCACCTTCACTTGTCCACTGTTTAACTGATACTTTGGGTGATGGTGTCAGAAAGGAATCAAAACCATAATTTTCTCAGGATGTGCTTAGGGTTCTGCATAAGGCCAGGAAACTCAATACCAGCAAATAGTATGTGTTCCAAGTGGAAGAGATTTTCTGTCTGGTGTCTTAAATATCACCAAGATCTGTTTTCATTGGGGGTCCCCTTGGTTCTTTCCTACTTGTCTGAACTGTTGCACACTAGCTTAGCATATTCTTCAGTGAAAGCTCATTTGTCAGAATTTTTTTACTGGTCTGGCAGTAAAGGCATCTCTGGCCTCTAGATTAGAAGTCAAACAATCTCTAAATGACATCCTTCATTTCAGACCCCCAAGAAAACCTTTTCCTCCTCTTTGGGATCTTAATTTCTTCTTGAAAAACTGACTAGGGCTCCTTTCAAGCCCGTTGCTGTGTCTTTACAAGGCTATTTTATTGATTGCTTTAACCTCCGCCAGAAGAGTTTCTGAACTCCAGGCCTTGATGGCAGTCCCCCTTTTTTTTTTTTTTTTTTTTTTCATAGAGACATGGTTTGTCTCCATTTGAATCCTTTCTTTTATGCCCAAGGTGGTTTTGAGCTATCCCTTAATGGGTGTTTCCTCTTTCCTTTTTCTCTTCTCCACAGTCTGCTAGTGAGAAGGCTTGGCCATACCTTGGAATTGCACAGACAGCTCAGATATTATTTAGACAAATCAAAGGCCTTTAGTAAATCTGATCAGCGTTTTGTTTCTTGTCAAACCAGGACATTGGGGTTTGGCAGTTTTCTAAGCAAACAATCTCGTGCTGTCTGCTTTAACTCAGGCTTGTTTTACTAAAGCAGTGGCTTTTGGGGGCTTTCTTCAAGGTTTTGCACTCTAGCTCCATCCCTGAAGCTGTTACTTTTTCTTCTGTACACATATTCATTAAGCATTACAAATTGGATGTCATTTCCAGGGCCAGGGCAGGCTTTGCCAAAGGAACCCTTCATGGGTTTGTGTGCCCTCTCGCCAGCCTTCTTGGTAGCTTTTGTACTCTCACAGAGGTGATCAGTATTATAACAGTGTTATAGAAGGACACAGTACAGTTGTATAAAATCTTACTATAGCAGTATATGTACTGTTTTTCACTTTTGCAGTATTCATGTCCTCCCTCTTGCCCCTTTTCTCTTCCTTTTCCATGGGTGATATTTTTTTACTGGCGGTAGATTCTTTTCCTTCTCTCCATTCCTTCCTTTTTCTGGATGTACATGTCCTCCTTTTCACTGGGGGTCCTGGTTCTCCTGGGGCACTTCAATTCTGGATTAAGAGCATACATACATCACCTTTATGCCTTATGCTTGTGCAGGGAGCACATGTCTGAAGAATGATTCTCATGGGTAATAAAAGCTTTGGTATACTGGTCAGATGTTGGGTTATCCTTGGCAGGAGATCCCACAGGTGATGAATACTGCAACTATGAAAATAACCACTACTGTTATGGTAAGATTTTACACTACTGTACTTTCTTGTTTGGAGGGCTTGGGTATCAGAGGGGGATGTGAAAATAATTCACAATTTGCAATCATCTGCAAACTTGGTTAGCTAGAGGTCAGCTAGAGGTCTTGGTTCTTAGTCTGAAGGTCAGAAAAGTAAATGCTAAATAAAACTGGCCCCTGTACTGAGCCCTGCAGAACACCACTGATTGCATTCATGTTCTCCGACGCTGTACCTGCCACCAAAACCATGTTGGTTCAGTCTTTTAACCAGTTTTCCATCCATTTTAGTACACTGAAATCTGTTTGTAATGCACTTAGCTTACTAATTATGCTAGTATGAGGAATCGTAATCAAGGTATGCTGTGTTGTCCCTATGACTGTTGACAGCATGTGGTATCATTTTGAAGAAGTTCACTAGATTCATTAGACAGGCTATACCATTTACAAAGCCATGTTGCTGTAGGTCTAGCCTGATATGAGTTTTAATGTGAAGGTTTATCAGGTCAATTATATGTTCCATGGCCTTACAAAAGAGACTTGTCAAGCAGATGGGCCTGTAATTCCCAGGGACTGTAGTATGGCTAGCCCTATGGAGTGGCATCAGCAGTGGTTTGCACTGTACTTCCATGACAGCCTGTTGCTAAGCTCAGATTAAATAGTTTGTGGAGTCTTTCTGCCAGGGCATGTTTAGTTAATTTTATTTAACAGGCCACTATATTTTTTGGTCCTGTGAAGGAAATGTTTTTTGGTCCTGGATGGTAGTTTCAGTAAATGTTCTTTAGTGATGATGGGGAGGTTGAGAGATACGTTGATAGAAGGGCTTTGGTAGTTGTCTCAGGAGTAAAACTTGCACTGTTTCTTTGCCAGTACATTGGCAATATCCACTGGGTCTGAGTAGATTGTGCCATTTTGTATATGTTTTGTCTAGTTGCAGTTTATTGGGTTAAATCCCTATTTAGTTATGCTTGGAAACTAAATTGACCTGCTTTCCTAGATTTGATAGCTTTTTAATTTTAGTCATTTTCATATTTTCTTTGGCGTGGGTTTCTTTTCATGTGCTGTAAACTCTAATGAGATTTTTAATTCTTTACGGATTTTATTGATGTCAGTGATCTACTAGGGAGTTTTGCTTTTAAATTTCCCATTGTATTTTGGGTCTGGATGTGACTACCAGTTCTATGCTTTTTTTTTCTATGTGGGGATAAAACCTCCTTTACAAACGTTTTTTTCTGAGGTGTGCCTGGGGTAATGCTGCTAGAATTGAATTTTGAGATTTCATAATAGAATTTAATGAGATTTGTGTGTTTTGAAATCTTTGAACTGCATTATATTGGTTTCAACAGGTTTAGGTAGTTTGAGGGAGAAGGTTACTAGCTTATGATCTGACTTAACCATAGAAGGAAAGTTGTGCAAGATGAAGCTATTTTCATGAGTACTTGGTCAAGAACATTTTGACCGGTAGTTGCATTGATAACGATCTGGTCCATAGAGTTATTTGTTTGATTGAAAATAGTATGAACTTATCCTACATTGGAAGTGTAGGTACTTCAGTTTATTGAGTGGTAGTTAAATTCTGCTAAAATGATGGAGCCGTTATTTATAGGTAGTTCAACCAGTACATTTTTGAACCTTAACTGAACTTCAAGGAGCAAGAAATGTCATGTAACAGGAAATAAACTGATAGGTCTGATGTTGTCTCTTTTATTCCTCCTCCCTTATGGATTTACGGATCTGTCCACTGATCTGACTTGGCCACATTTCTTCAGACTAGGATCCAGATGTCAAGCTCCTCCCACTACCCACATTTCCCTGCACTCCAACCAACCTCCTCAGATCTCATTTGTCGCCAGTGGAATCAGATAGGTTTGCTTTTAGTTTCGAGCAGTCAGTGGTTTCTTTTGGGTTTCCTCTGTAATATATATATAATATATATAAGTAAATGTTCCATTATATTCATATCTTTACTTCCTCTCCTCCCTTTTTTGAGTGTGCGTGGTGTTTTTTTCTGTTCCTTGCCTCTTCGGCAGTTTTAAAAAATTTTCTGCGCTCAGGGTAGCCATTGGCTGTTAGGCTCCCCTTGCCTTTTCCCTCCTTCTTGAATATTAGGTAAAGAAAAACCTCTCTTTGCTTTTAGGTGTGTACTGTTTTGTCGGGTTTCTCCTATTTCCTTCCTGTCTTTACCAAGAGTCTTTTGTGCAAATGTGGTAGTACTTTGTTATGGCTGACAAACCCTCTGGGTTCAAATGGTGCTCGGAATGCAGATGTAAGTTCCTGCATTCCGATGCAAATTCTTTGAATATACTGCCTGGGTGCAGAACATCTACAGTCGGCCTGCTGTGTTTGTGAGAAATTTAACCCAAGAACTATAGCCAACAGTAGAAACAAACTGATTCTGAAGGGTCTTTTGCCTGCTTCCTTTCTAGTGGCTCAATGCCTTCCACAAGTCATTCGGGATCCTCTCGATTCCAGGAAGCACCCTCTTAAATCTTCAAGGGCGTCTTCGGAGCTGCCTGCTAAGGTTGGGAGGCCCTCATGGCCAACCTCTACAGAACACAGAACCAATTTGGCTCTGGCAGATCCGAAGTTCTCCTTGGATCCTTCGGGGTCAGTTTTGATCTCGAGCTCACCTGTAGCCGCTGTCCCCTCCACCTCAGTTATTAAGCCTACAGATCTGGCAGCGAGCGGCCCTACACCGGTGCTGAGATTTGAGTCAGCTTCTCTCCTTGGACTACAGCAGACTTCCTCAAGGCACTTCAGAACTCCCTCCATAGCCTTCTCCAGGTCTTCCAGGAGACTGTCGGAGGCTGACATAGACAGGATGATCAGAAAGATTCTGAAGACTCTGATCCATCTGGTGTCTTCTTGGCCCTGTCCCCCTGCAGGTTCTGCGAGTCTCTCCCTCAAAGTCTAATCTCCTTCTCCAATCCGTCTCTGCTTCAGAGTCTCGGGGTTGTAGCCAGCTGAGGGATCCGGGGTTGAGTGTACAGACCCTGCCTTCCTCCACTCTGACCATTGCCTTGACCTCCTCAGCTCCATTGTCTTCAGATCGTAGCGGATCTGGGATTTACCCGTCAGATCCATGGGGGGAGGGGTTCAGCTTCTACTTCGTCTGAGCCATCTCTTCCTCTCGATGCTTCGGCACTGGACAGTTCGGGTCTGATTCTACCAGGGACCCAGGGCTTGGGGATTCCGTCCCTCAGTTCTTCTGTAGCCTCTGGTCTGGTGGAGGTGGGGTGAGATTCTCTGGGTCCTTCGGCATTCCTGGTGGTAGAAAGGGCTTTCTCTACCCACAGAGATCTGGTCCCTTTCAGCCATGACCTTTCCCACTGATTTCCCATGGACCAGAGGCTTGACCCTGTCATCCCTGTCCTGAGTTAGCCCATCCAGACTGGCCTCCAGTCACTTTCCCCCAGAGGGAGCCCCCTCCTTTTCATAGACCTCCCCTGAGCATCCCCCAGAGGAGATTCTGCGCAAGAGGACATGCAAATGGAGGCACATTGACTTCCCCTCTGAGTCCATCACCAAGGATACGGACTTTGATGAAGGAAAGGATCCCTCAGATCACCACCAGATGGTCTCCTTTGGAGTTATGTTAGAGAGCCTGTGGCAGAGAGGTGGTAGGTCAGCCTAACTTCCCTCCTCTGAGGGGTCTGTATTTTGGAAGCCTTCAGGACGGGCCCATCTACATCCTGGGTTGTTCCCCTGGCAGATGAGCTAGTGGATTTGGTGTCCATCTGGTCCTGGAAGGAGCCGGACTCTATCAAACCGATCCCCAAACGCCCAGACAAATTTTTATCCCCCCCCCCAAAGATGGACCTTATTGGAGTAAGGGTATTCCAGTGGATGCCATGGTTGTGGCAGCAGCAACCAAAAAGGAGCTAGGGGACCAAAGCTCCACTGTTCATCCACTGAACTGAGAGTCCAGAACAATGGACAGGTTTGGTAAGTGCGTTTACACCTTGGCCACTTTCTCACTGAGGGCATTGAACTACCTGGAGCATTTTACTTGCTTGCAGTGGGAATTGGTGAAAGAACCATCAGACTCTTTTTGGCAGAGACAGTATCAGCGGAGGATTTCAAGAAGGTTTCCTCCGACTGGCTACTCTTTCGTCTTTGTCCAACTGTTCCATGAGGCTGATTTCTCATTCTACACAAGGCGCAACTCAGGCAGCCAGCTCAGGAATTGCTATTTGGAGACATGCCTGGATAAGACTTTGTGATTTCCTCAAGCCCTTTAAGGTGCCCTTGTTAACGCCCCTTCAATGAATCCTTGCTCTTCATTCCAACAGTCAGAGACCTTAACCTGCAGCGAACAAGAAGGGAAGACCTTGTCTGCCATCAGGGACAAGTTCTGCACTCCCAGTGCATCTTTTCTAGAAGTCAGCACAGTGGAAGGAAAACCTCATTCCGTAAATCCCAGAAGTCTTCCCAACATCAGTGTGGGGATTCTTCCTGTAGGGGCAGAGGAGGCAGTTTCAATGGGAGATGCCACCTCAGAGGCAGAGGGGTCCACAGAATCAGGCCTTCAGGGAATCTTCTCTTGTAGGCCCTTCCAGCTGTCCTGAAGTGCTGCCTGACTCCTCATCTCTGGTGGCAGTTGGGGGTCTGTTCTCTCTGCACCCTACCACCTGCAGCGATACAAGACAAAACAAGTGGGTGCTAAAAGATTATATCCAGGGGGTATACTATTCCCTTTCTCCTTTCTCCTCCAGAGAAGTCAAGGAAGGCTCCCCAACGTTTAACCCAGTCAGAGGGAGTTCACAGTAGCAGAAATTCTAAATATGCTGCAAGAGAGTCATCCAAGAGGTCCCAACTAGACAAAGAGAATTTGGAACTTACTCTCGCTTCTTTTTAGTACCAAAGAAAACCGGAGACCTGTGATCCATTCTGGATCTAAGCAAGTTAAATTTGCTTGTAAAGAAGGCAAAGTTCCGAATGGTGATGAGTTCAGTCCATTCTACCGCTGCTGTGGAAGGGATGATTGGATGTGGTCTGTGGACTTAAAGGATATGAGTACTATCACATCAGAATAGACTGACGTTCCAGGAATCATCTGCGCTTCTGGCTGGGAGCCAGTCATTTTCATTTTAGGGCTGTGCCCTTTGGACTCACCACAGCTCCCAGGTTGTTTACCAAATGCATGGCAGTAGTCGCAGCTCACCTCAGACTGCAGGGATTCTGGGTGTTTCCTTACCCGGACGACTGGCTCTTTACTGCCCCAACCAGGCATCAGCTACTACTGACCAGGGATTACTTCTTCAATCTTGTCAATCATCTGGGGATCATTATAAGTCTGGCAAAATTAAACCTTTCCCTTGTGCAGACTTGAGAGTTCATTGGAGCTACCTTGGATACAGTCAGTCAGATTGCTGCTCTTCCCCCTCATCGCCTTCTTACATTGAGAGATCATGTCCAAACAGTGCTGAATGTAGCTATTCCATTGGCAAGGCTACAACTCCAAGCTGTAGGATCTGTGGTGGCCACCATCCCATTAGTTCCTCTTGCAAGATATTTTATGAGAGTCCTTCAATGGACTCTGGCTGCTCAGTGGTCTGTACTCTATCAGCCGCTGTCTGTTCATATTAAGCTGACTCCAGTTTCCCAAAGGCATCTTCAGTGGTGGCTGGTGGCTGACAACCTGACATTAGGCAGACCTTTCCTTCTCCCACCACCCTCTGCCACTGTGACCACGGACATTTCCAAGCTGAGGTGGGGAGGGCATTTCAAGGGACAGATGGTCCAAGGCATGTGGTCACACACACAGACCAGATTGCATATTAGTGTTCTGGAGATGAGAGCTGTCCTTCTCATGTTACAAGCCTTTCGGGACGTTCTTCCTCTAGGAACAATTGAGATTCACACAGGCAACATGTCGGTGGTGTGGTACATCAACAAACAAGGAGGAACTCGCTCTTAACCTGCTGTGCAGAGACCATGAGGGTTTGGGAATGGGTAATGTCTTCGGACCATTTTCTGCTTGCAACACACATACCGGGGAAATCCATCATCCTGACAGACAAACTCAGTTGGTTCATTCTGACCCCTTATGAATGGACCCTCAATCAGTAGCGCACTTGATCTTCAGCCATTGGGGCCAATATTGCTGCAACCTATTTATATCCCCCTAGAACAACAAGTGCAGCAACTACTTCACTCTGATCCCCCCCCCCCCTCCGGAGTCCCCAAGGGGCAGTCTGTTTTACGATTGGTGCCCCAGTCTCCTCTATTCGTATCCCCCACTACCTTTGACCCAATGTTTATCCAGAAAGGAATGCATCTAAAGTCTTCGGTAATCTTCATTGCTCCCTTTTGGCCTTGTCAGATTTGGTTCTCCTTCCTCTGGTCTCACCTGAAGTATCCTCCATGGATTTTGGAACCCAAACAGGACCTCCTCTGTCACCCAATAGAGAGTTATCACCCCAGTCTGATGTCCGTAAAATTGATCACTTGGTTTCTCCACTTCCAGTGATCATTCGAAGGTCCAGGCTTGCTTTCCTAGTCCGAAATATTAATGTTAAGTTGTCAATCTCGCCTTCATTCTTGCTGGATGGGTTCGGAGCCAATCCTCGGCTTTAGCTTGAGAACTCCTTTTACCAGCTCGAGGCAACCCTATATCCCATGATGCAAGGCGGAACTACCTCAGATCTCGTTTGCCGCTTAGTGAAAGAGGTCTCCTTTGCCAGCTGAGGTAAGTAATTTTTTGTCAAAAGAGAAAAAAAGCTTAGTTAGGGATTTATTTCCCCCTTGTTTCCACTTTCATAGTCTGTAGTGTGTTTACAGCCCACCCTATTCCCTTATAATTCAAAACTTTTAATTTCCTTTGGTAATTGTATAAAAGTTTAGTTAGGCCTAGACCCCATTGGTTAATCCCTACCTGTGTGTCTGTGTGTTAGGGGATTAATTGTGTGTGTTTGTTGGGGTTTGTGTGTGACTTCCTCCTTAGAAATATGTCAAAGGAAGGCAAGGTCTCAGGCTTCAAGAAGTGTGACTCGTGCTGTCAGAAAATGTCTCTGACAGACTGTCACACTTCTTGTGTTTACTGCCTGGGGCCTTTGCACCTGCAGGACTCCTGTGCTTTGTGTCACTCTTTTAGCCAGAGAGTCCTGCAGGAACGGAGGAATAAGTTAATCCTCCGTGGCTTACTTAAGCCAGAAGGTTCTCCCTCTAAAACAGGGTCTGGTAAACCTTCTAAGCCACCAAGGTTCAGGCTACAGTATCCAAGCCTCCTCCGGTGGCTTCCGTCGAGAGAGAGAGATCGCCCGCTGGAACCGATCTATCTGCTTCAAAGTAGTGGGTTCGGCACCGATTGGTTCCGACACCGGTCTACTGTGGCCTTGTCGGCTCCGGCTGGAGCCGACACCTTATCCAGCATCGGGCCGAAACCGGCTCCATCTGGAATTCAGGGACTGATGACTTTGTCCCGAAGAGATCTTGGTCCCCTTGCAGAGTATCCACTCTCCGGGGTCTCCTCTTTTGTTGGAGCCATCGGAGCCGATCTTGAGATCTTCCAGGCTGTCTGACCACGACTTGGAGAGGGTGGTAAGCAGGCTGTTGAAGTCGCAGGCACTGGCCCAAATGCTCCATACCCGTCTCAACAGACTTCGCTATTGTTTCACCCTTGAACTTCCTCCTCCGACTCCACACCAGAGTTCGGAGCCGGGACAGCGACGGCTCCGATCTCCTCCTTGAGACCTTCCTTGGAGGGATCCGGGTTTCTTGTCGGCTCGGGGGCTAGTGGCATCGGACCCTTGTCCAACCCCGCTCTCCCTCTCGGGGCAAGCTCGGCACCGACATCGGCCTCGAGCCTTCCCTCTCAGTGGAGCCGGGAATTCCTGTATCCTCAGATCGGGATATTCCGCCTCCCGGGAGGGAGGTGATGAGGAGTGTCCTGGCTACTGAGCCAGGTCAACGGTCCATCCTCTAGCTCCTCCCTCTTCGGTGCCTGTAGACACCTCTTGCCAGCCTCTTGCTCTCAGGCCCAGGGATCCATCGCCCAGGTTTCATTGGGAATTTCCTCCTCTTCGAAGTTTCTCCTGATCCGCAGGTGAACCCGAAGAGGAAACACACAGACTCCGAGTCTACTACATCTGATACCGACTTAGATGAGTCGGAGGGTTCCCCGATCCCCTCTGAGGATGTCTCCTTTCAGACATCCTTGAGCTCCTCAAACAGAGGGGAATTGGCCATCCATTGATCCCTCCAAGGATGAGTCGGTATACCTGGAGGCTTTGGATCCCGACCCTCCACCTCCTGGGTGTCTCCGCCACCCACTTATGCAGGTAGTGGCTTGAGGCGTGGCGGCTCCAGATTCTGTGGAATCTGTCCCCAGGAGACCATCCAAGTTTATCACGGCCCCTACAGACAAACAGTTTCTTTCCAAGGGTCTCTGTGGATGCTATGGTGGTGGCGGCCACTAAGAAGGAACTGGCGGATCCTTCAGTACCTGTCCATCCTCCTAACAAGGATTCTAGGACCATGGACAGGTATGGAAAGCGGATGTTTTCTTCAGCGACCTTTGCTATGCTGAACTACCTTTGTCACTTCACCAGGCTTCAAAGAGATATTCTCGAGGAACTGGGTGAAGTGGTCCAGGATCCTTCTGCTGCTGGGGCTCAAGAAAAATTGCCTCACAGCTAGCAATCCTGAATTCCCTATCCAACTCCTCCATGCGGCTCATATCCTATGCGGCCGATGAGGCACAGGAGTTGCTCTTAGACGCCAAGCCTGGATGCGGCTTTGTAATTTGGACCCCTTTAAGGCGTCCTTCACTAATACCCCTTTGATGGTTCGGCTTTGTTCGGACCTCAGGTGAAGGATACCTTGACCAGGTGTGAGCAGGACGGTAAAACTCTTTCTGCCATTGGAGTCCATTTTTCCACCCCTTCTAGACCATATCCCAAGGGTCAGAAGGGAGGGAAGATGTGGTTCCAAAGCCCAAGGAGCTACACGGACACACGTGGTCAGTTTACCCCCAGAGGCAGAGGGTAACAATAAGCCCTAGAGGCAGGGGTCCTCAGAACCAGGGCAACAGGGAGTCTCTTCCTGAGAAGCCCTTTCAGCATCCCTGAGGTGTTGCCCGACTGTCCACCCTTGGAGGCAGTCGGGGGAAGGATTTCGCTGTACCCAGTAGCCTGGCATTCCCTCTCACATGATATGTGGGTACAGTCGATCATATCCGAGTGTTACAAATTCCCCTTGAAAGGTATCCACCTCAACAATCCCTTCCAGACATCTCACCCGGTCAAAGGGATTTGGCAGAACAGGAGGTTTCAAAGCTCCTAGGAAAAGAGCCGTCCAGACTGTGCCGGCAGACCAGGTAGGATCCGTCTACTGAGATTCTTTTGGTCCCCAAAAGGACGGGAGATTGGAGACCAATATTAGACCTGAGCAGTCTAAACAGATTTGTCAAGAAGGCAAGATTCTGTATGGTCACGCTTCAGTCCATTCTGCCCTTTCTGGGCAAGGACAACTGGATGTGCTCTATAGACCTTCCTATCACATAAAGATTCACAGGCGCTCCAGAAGGTTTCTCCGCAGGGACCAGTCATTACCAATTCAGAGCCCTGCCCTTTGGCCTCACTTCAGCCCCCAGAGTGTTTACCAAATGCATGGCAGTGGTCACAGCTCATCTGAGACGTCAAGGATTCCAGGTGTTTCCTTATTTGGACGACTGGCTCCTCTCCGCCACCACCAGGTGTCAGCTTCTTCAGACCAGAGACTACACTCTACAGCTTTGCAGGAGTTTGGGAATTTCAGTAAATTTGAAAAATCTTCTCTGCTGCCTTGCCAATCTATCACCTTTATAGGCAGAATTAAACACCGTCAAAATGTTAGCCAGACTAACAGATCAAAGAATTCTGGACATCCAAAAATTGCTCGGATTCTATTGCAGAGCAACAAGGTCAAAGCCAGATTTATACTGAAGGTTCTAGGTCTTATGGCTGCGCCATTGTTCTTCTACCACTGGCTCCTTCTGCAGTGGATGCTATTCACGCAGTGGTCGTACCACAGTCTCCGATGAGGCACGAAATCTTAGTCACACAGTCGCAGAACTCATCTGAATTGGTGGATATCTTCCCTCTTCTTCATCAGGGCCGACCCTTTGTTCCCCTCCTCCAGTTGCCACAGTCACTACGGATGCCTCTCTGATCGGGTGGGGGGGCATTATCAGGGCAGGATGGTCCACGGGACGTGGCAACCCATAGAATACCATCTGCACATAAATGTCCTGGAGATGAGAGTGGTGCTTTTAACGTTGCAGGCCCTCAACGACTTTCTTCCCACGGGGACTATTGCAGTACAAACGGACAACATGTCCGTGGTCTGGTACATCAACAAGCAGGGCGGGACCAGGTCCTGTCCGTTGTGTCGAGAAGCTCTCAGACTTTGGCATTGGGCAATCTCCTCTCATCGGTTTCTGATAGCAACGCACATCCCCGGCAGGTCCAACCTCTTGGCGGACAGGCTGAGCAGATCCATTCTGATGCCTCACGAGTGGTCTCTCAATCAATCTGTAGTGGATCAGATTTTTCTGAAGTGGGGCACTCCTTGTTGCGATCTTTTTGCTACTCCTCAAAACAACAAGTGCCCCGATTTTTTCACCCTCTTTCCCCTTCCAGGCCAACCCGAGAGACTCTCTAACCCAGGATTGGCCCCGGGGACTTCTGTACGCTTTTCCTCCTTTTCCCTTGATTCCACAAGTCATTCAGAAAGCCACCGTTTTGAGGGCCAAGTTGATTCTCATTGCCCCTTATTGGCCTCGACAAATTTGGTTTCCTTCTCCGTATCGTCACCTTCTGGTGCAGCCCTGGCATCTGGACCCAGTTCTGGATCTCTTGATCCACCAGTCGGGTCAGCAGCACCGGGCCATTCATTCTCTCAACCTCACTACTTGGTTGCTCCACTTCCTTCCCTAGCCAGGCTACCGATGATCTCTGACTCAGTCAGAGACATCTTAGTGTCTTCTTTAAAGTTGTCCACTAGGACTGTTTATGCTAGCAAGTGGCGTTTTCTATTTGGGCAAATTCCAGGAATATTGATCCCTTTACTGCTCCTGTATATTCTGTTTTAGATTTCCTGGCGGAGGTTTTTCATTCAGGATCCTCGTCATCTACAGTTAAAGTACAACTGGCTGCTATTTCCAAGTATCATGTTGGCTTGCATGACAATAACATTATGTCTCATAGATTATGCAAGGCCTTTCTGAGAGGAGTTTTTCTCCTAAAGCCGCCTATAAAGCATCCTCCTCCGCAATGGGATCTAAACTTAATGTTGGCATCCTTGATGCTACCTCCCTTCGAACCATCTGCTTCATGTTCTTTGAAGTTATTGACCTGGAAAACTATATTCTTACTGGCTGTCACTTCAGCAAGAAGGGTTTTCGAGATTCAAGCTCTCTGCATTTACTTGGTTTTTCATAAGGACAGAGTATCATTAAGAACGAACCCGTCCTTTCTCCCCAAAGTTGTGTCTCAAACCAATATTAACCAATCTATAGATCTACCAGTCTTTTTCCCAAACTATTCCGACAGAGCTGAACAGAAGCTTCATTTTTGGATGTCCATCGTCAGCTCAGGTACTGTTTGCATAGAACTAAACAATTCAGGAAATCGGACCAATTATTTGTCTCCTATGCAGAAAACAGGATAGGTCTTCCAGTTTCTAAAGTGACCTTATCCAGATGGTTGACTTCCACCATTTCCTATGTGTACTCTCTCAGAGGCAAGCAGCTATCTTCTAAACCAAAAGCACACTCAACCAGGAGTCTATCCACTTCTGCAGCCTTTCAGGATAGACTACCCATTGATACTATTTGTGCAGCAGCTACTTGGGCCACGCCTCATACCTTTGTCTCTCATTACAAGTTGGACTTGGCCTCCAGAGATAGGGCCAGTTTTGGTTCCACAGTTCTCAAGAGTCTGTTCCATTGAGCCACCCGGGATACAGGTGCTAGGGTCCCATCCAGCAAGAATGAAGGCGAGATTGACAACTTAACATTTAGAAGTTATGTACCTACCATAACGTTCCATGTTAGTTGTCTTCTCGCCTTCTTTCTCCCTCCTTCCCCTGGCCTGGACAGATCTTGAAGAGTTCCTATCAGGTTGTTTTCCTCCTGAGCCTTCATATGAGGACTCTTTTTATGAACTTGTTTTCCTAATTCTGTTAGGTTAGTCCTTAGCAGGGTAGGTTAGCTACCAAACGAGATATGAGGTAGTTCCGCCTTGCATCTTGGGATATAGGGTTGCCTCGAGCTGGTAAAAGGAGTTCTCAAGCTAAAGCAAGTGCGAGCCGAGGATCGGCTCTGAACCCATCCAGCAAGAAAGAAGGCGAGAGAAGACAACTAACATGGAACGTTATGGTAGGTACATAACTTCTAATTTTAGCCTGTCAAAAAACAGTTAACGTTTATGGTAGCAAATGGAAGAGATTTGTTTTTTGGACTTCTAAAGGGAACATTGACCCTTTTTCAGCACCTATTTCAGATGTTTAGCATTTCCATGCATCTGTTTTCAAAGAAGGAGCCAGTTTCTGTACATCAAACTTCTGTTAGCGGCTATTCTAATTTTCATTCCAGCAGTGTTCTCAACTGCCCTTCAGCTTCCAAATGATACAACCTTCTTGAAAGGGATTTGTCTCCTCAAGCATCTGGTAAAGGATCCCTCTCCACCACAGGATCTCACTGTGGTTTTGCAGAGCTTAACTCAAAAACCCTTTGAGTCAACAGGTGATTGTGACCTAAAGTTTCTTTCATGGAAGACAGTTCTTCTCATTGCCATCACCTGAGCTAAGAGACTATAAGAAATTTAGGCCTCATCTTGTAATCCGCCTTACATAATTTTCCACAAGGATAGAGTGTCCCTTTGTACAAACCTTTCCTTTATGTCCAAGGTAGCTACAGAAGCCAATCTTAACCAGACTATTCATCTACCAGTTTTCTACCCAAATTTCTCTGAGGGAGAACGATTGTTGGATTTGCTAGATATTGACAGACAGTTATGTTTTTACTTGCACAAGACTAAGTCCCTTCAAAAGTTATATCAGTTGTTTGTGTCCTTCTCTCCTAGCCGTCTAGGTCAGGCAGTTTCAAAGGTTACGTTTGCCAAGTGGATTGTAGACTGCATCACCTTCATTTATAATAAGAATGGATTACAGCTACCTCGCCCTCCTAAGGCCCACTCCACTAGGTCTATGTCTCATCCGCCTTCTCATCCAGGGCCTCTTTAGATGATATTTGTGCAGCAGCCACATGGTCTAAGGATGACACTTTTGTATCACATTATAAACTGGATCTCATTTCCTGGAGCACTGTATCATTGCGTTTGTCAGTGCTTTGGCATATCCTTCCTTGAGACCATCCAGAAGTTGCATAGCTGGGGACTCTACCCATACGCGAGAAGGAATGAGAGAGACAACAACAGATTTGTTAGTTTTCTACTTACCATAACTTATTAAAACAGAGTTAGGTCACACTGAAAAACCAATCAGAAAAAAATAAATGAAAACTCCAGTCAAGCTAGAACTTCCAATGAGTGACTTCACAAAAACCTCCTGTAACAGAGGCATATGGGATATATGCAAATGACCCTTATGAACATCCGGTGTTTCAGCTATATGGCGATTCTGATTGCCAACGACCCTGTGTTTCTTATGCTTAGTCAAACACCGTGCTTATGCTATGCTGACGAGGTCATAAGGCCGAAATATACATATCCATAGCTAGTGAGGTTTGGCTTTATTGGCCTGAAATTGACCATTAAAACGACTTCAAATGTAAAAGTCATGGACAATCAGAATTGACATATAGCTGAAACACTTGATGTTCATAAGGGTCATTTGCATATATCCCATGTGCCTCTATTACAGGAGGTTTGGGAGGTCACTCATTGGAAGTTCTAGCTTGGCTGGAGTTTTCATTTAGTTTTTTTCTTACTATAACTTGGTATCTGTGCTGTCTTCTTTCATTCCTCCTCACCTTCCCACCCAGCCCATCCCCATTCCTGGTTCTCTATAAGACCTGGATTGAACTGTTCTTGGGAACTATTGTTTGTGTTTTTTTTTGGGGGGGGGGATCTGGTTATGGAGATGTATTTAAATTTCCTTCTCCTTTCTTTGCTCTCTCTTATCTATGGGCTGTAAATTCAATCTGAGTTGGTTGAAGTGCGGGGCATTGTAGCTAGTGGGAGGAGTTTGAGATTTGGATCCCAGTGGCATGAAATGTGGCTAAGTCAGATTCGTGGTCAAAATCCATAACCCATAAATGAGGAGGAATGAAAGAAAACAACACAGATAGCAAGTTATGGTGAGTACATATCTAATAATTTTGTTTAGTGTGGTTTAGATTTCAATAAATTCCATGTCTTTGTCTCTGGGAATCTGTCTAGAGAATATGGATGTGCCACCAGAGTTGCCACTGAGTGTGAAGGGTAGGTAGATGCAAAACCCAGCTGTTGATGTGTTCTCTGCATATGTAAACCAGTTTTCAGTGATTACTCACACACAAATTCCTTCCATATGCAAGAGTGACTGAAGACTGGGCAACATTTTGAGACTTCCGTCATCGAGCGAGTCACCTTAATTTGATATTGTTTGGATATTGAATGTTCATTAGCTGAATTCTGTTCAAAAGGACACTGTAGGAGTATCAAGAGCTTCAGCTAGCACATAGAAGCCTTTGGATAAGAGGCATTAGATCATCCTTTGCAAAGTACGTAGGATTGTCAAGCCTCTCTTTCCATGCTGGCATATTTACCCAGTTGCTGCAGCCGGAATCTTTTCTTTGTACATAGGCATCGTTTTTGGAGCAGGAATGATTCCACTTAGTATCAGTCTTGCTCATCTTTGCAACATGCTTGGGGAGGTTTGACATGTCTCTTTGCATATCCCTCTGTGTTTTTTTTTTTCTCCATGTTAATCAGCCCTCTGTATACAACTACCATCTCATAGTTATTTTTGGCTAGTGCAAATGTCCTAAGGGGCCTTAAGATGTCTGAGATACTGGCACCTGAAAGATAACTCACTGTCACTTTGTCTTTCCTCTAGCCTACTGAATGAGGAATCCATGTGTTTCACTATGCAGTCACTGATCACAGAGACAGTTTTGTTTGTGAACTGGTCGAGTGTCCTGGATTTGAGACCTGTTGACTCTTTGTTAAAGGAGATTTTGGATGTGATGCAGTGTTGATGAGACCTAACCCTTATGGGTCTAGAAGGCTTTGATAAGGATTTTTTAAAACCTCAGCATACGATATTGCCTTTGTTTGAGTCGAGTGTTTAGTGTGTGGCAAGTTAGTGTGACACTCAAAGTTTGTGTATTTTTTTGTGAGTGTGAGTCCTGCACATCTCTTAAATATTTGCATCTCTCACAAATATTTTTTTTTTTGTAGTGAGAGTGAATTATCTCTGAGCATAAGGCATTTCCTACACTGTTTAAGGATACCTACTGCTATGAGACTGGCAGTAAATGGGAAACTGGTAGACTGACCTTTTATATTATCCATTGAGTAGTATATTTTGTTTTAATTTAGTGAGAGTTTCACTTTCTCAGTAATGTGTAAAACTCTGAATTTATTGTTTATAATGTATAGTAAGTTAGTTTAAATGTATGTGTTTGAGTAAATAACTTGAGTTTATATGCAGTTTTGAAAAGCACAGTGCAGGCATTCAGATGAATGTCCTTGTAGCTTTGTGACAGAATTATTTTAGACATTATTCTGCTTACGTCTTTGTGCAGGTATGATAGGAAAGCTTAGCTGTTTTCTGCTGTTTAGAAGCATTGTCAGGTCGTGCTAGTTTTGCAGTAAGTTAATACATAGCTCCTAAGAGGAAGAAAGCATACAGCTGGGAGAGAAGGTTTGCAGGCTGGTAAAAGATTTTGAATGAGAGAAACTGGCTTTGTAATGTCATTGGCTATAAAAAATAGTTTGTATTCATCGTAGGTGGGGGGATTTGTAACAGTCATCTATAAAAGAAATAGTTTACAGTCATCATAGATGGGAGGGCTTGACAACTGGTTGTACGAAGAAGTGATGGAGAATTAGAAAAGTATTGGAGAATACTCTAAAACATCCATATAGCCTGACAGCAAATGGCTTTGCCTTTTCCTGGATTTTTTTTGATTATGAATGTAATCACAGCTCTCAGAAGTTTAGATTTGCTTATTTATGTTTCACAAGATGCTACTCTACACTGTTCATGAATATATCTGCTTACTCAACAAGCCTTCATGTCAAGAAGAGGTTTTTGTCATCCAACATACATGCATATGTGACACCAGGGAAATACTACCAGTCCAGCTATCTGGAATTTTGTAAATTACATGTCATTTGTGAATAGTAATAGGATTCATATGCTTGTCCTACAAATGTAAGAGAACTGTATGTTGTGTACCGAGCTTCAAGAATGTAACCACAGTGTACCCATCTGGAAAAGAACAGAAATGTATATAAACTATATACCTGTGCAAATGTATGTTTTAATAGTAGAAGGTGGAACATAGAGTTAACTTGCAAAACTTCAAGAAAATAATTGGAAAGTGTTTTATGATTGTGCTTCAGTGCAGCAAGCAGACACAATGTCTAAAACTAGAAGTTTTTCTATTGTCTTGCAAGTAATTTTAATTACTAAGTTTAAAATGTAAAGTGCTTTATTGCTTCCTAGCAGCTGCACATCTGAGAGATATGTACTTCTCACACAGAGATGATACATTTTTGTTAAGTTTCTGTTAGCCTGGGAACTGAAGGGAGGTGACAAAGAGTGATGTCATCCAGGCTAGCCCAGCAGTACTGTTGAATATTAATTTAAAAACTCTCTCAGAGAGAAAGTCAGGGCATTTTGTCTCTTGTTTTGGACCTAGCAAGAACATCCACTCGTCTACATTTACCTTGCTCTGTAACCAAGTTATTTAGGGCATAATATCTCTTAGAATATAGCTAGGTATATAGTAAAGATTAGTTGAGATGTTTTCTGCATTTGTATAAGACTGTCCTGCAATGTTGTTTTAAAATATTTCCTGTGATTCTGAACTCTGTAGTCACTGTGTTGTTTGAGTATTGTCTGAGTATTGTCTTGTTCTTTTATTATTTATTATTAAATATATTTAAACCTATCTTTGTGGCTGATATTTATGAGATGTTAAAGCTCTTAGAGTACTTATATATGTATTTGATGACACTATACAGGCCTCTCCTTAATAGCCTTGAATGCCTTGGTCACAATTTGGATAATAGTAACATTACACAGTAGGTTGGTCACCCTTTGTAAGGGCCTTAAGTAGCTGTTAAGTAGTGACTGGTGGCAGCTGGTACTACCTTATAGTCTGGGCAGAAGGGGGCATAACTAGTAAACCTGTGCCAGCCTTTCCCAGGTCTGTGTGTGTATAAATCAAATCTCAAAGTGTATGTGTGTGTCAGCTGCTTGGGCAGGGACAGGAAGCACTGGCTGGACAGAGAGGGTGCTGGAGGTTTTGGTTTGGCCACTCAGCTAAGATCTCAACCCTATAGCTGTGCCAGTGGGGAGTCCTGTTGGGGATTTGGAGAAAGAGAGAGAAACCAGCCCCCAGACTGACTGTGATCTCTGTGTGCTCTTAAGGGAAACTTTATTATTATTATATAAGTGCCAACTCTTACCCATACCTCTCAACTTCGTAGAGCAAGAAGTCTGGAAAGAGCCATTAATAAAAGTGGGACAAAGGCCCAAAAATGGGGACAATTTTTAAATATTGCACTTACAAATTTAGAAAGTTGGTAGAATAACAGGTTTTGCATTAGCATGAAGTTTCTGAAGGATATGAAATTTGAAACTCTAATGCATGTCATTATTTTCTAACTTCGGTCTTTAATGATTTGCCACTAATTTGCCAGAAAACCTCAATTTTATGAAAAACTGACCAAAAATATGATCTGAGGGAAAAATCTGGACATTCTGTGAAAATCTGTACAGTTGAGAGGCATGCTCTTAACCCTACTCCTTCCCTTAACTCCACTTCTGCATGTTACGGTTCTAAACAACCTTTCCCTAACAGTACCAATAAACTTCACTCACTCACCTCACTCCTCAAACATACCAGTATCCAAGGACACTGATACAGTAATTCCTTTCCTTAACCATTACTGTAGTTCTAGCCTGCAAGCATATATACACACACACACACACACACACACACACACAAACACACACACACACAGCATGGAAACTTTAATTACAAATGAAAGTTTCAACATAAGTACCTATTCCCACTTACCTTACATTTGATGTGCAACAGTGAGACTGGTGCTGCCCTCATCAGTGGGAATATTTGATCATTTCTTGTACTAAAAAATCCATTGACAGTTGACAAGTTCAGCCGAATGAGTTGTACCCAGCTGGATTTACTAGTGGTGCCTGACAATGAGCACTGCATCATTATGGCATGACTTTTTCCAGTGGGATGCATCTTCTCTTTGCATTTCTTGGCATTGTGGAAGTTGTAGAGACTGAAACGGTTATGATTTTGTAATGATTGGACTTTTCTTAGGGTTCTGTATGTTTGTCATTCTGTGAAATTTGTGGGAGCGTAGCATAGTGGACAACTTTTAAATCTCTCAGTCTCGGCTCGAGAGGAATAATTGTGCATCTTGGTCTCTCATGCTTTATATATCATCCAGTCCTAGGCCTTTAGGCTGTATCTCATTAATGTTTAGGAAAAAATGTAGAACTTGGAGCTGTGCATGGAGCGATCTGTATAACCTTAAGATTTACTTTAAAGACCGGAGCGCACCAGCTGTCTGACATGATGATGAACACTTTAAATAGCTGTACTTGTTATGATCGATATGTTTGTGATAATTAATTACGTGTAATAGCAACATCTGCATGCAGGCTAAGGGGTCAATTTCGGCTTACTAGGCTGAGCTTCAGAAGTATTCATGGTTTTAACGGATCCATTTGTAGAGATGGTTTTATAGAATAGTTTGATACAACATATAATAAAAGCAGAATCTGTAACATAAGGACAGTTTAGATTATCTTACAACTAAAAGTAAGTACATGTTATGAAGATAAAATGGACAAGCTTTTAAGATGTGTGCATGCCACTGAAATATCTAATCAGACAATTATACAAATGTTTTATTTGTGAATGAAGGATTGGGTTTCTACTCCTCTCAAGTAAAGATTACTTAAACTGTTGTATGATTAGGTTCATAGGTTCATAGGTTTATACTAGGCTATCTGCCCTAAGGCATTTATAAGCTTAGTCCAAAGTTTTTATATGAAAAAATACTGTGCCCATTAGTTTGTTGTGCCTCTGTCCAGCAGTGACACAGAGATGATTCATCTCCCATCCACAGGTCAAGATTTCTCTTGAACAGAGCCAGGTGCTCTGCCTCACATGGACATATCCATGCTAAGGTTTAAGTCGCTTGCTCTAGTGGTTTTGGTGGATTTGGATTTTTGAGGTGGAGCATGTCCATTAATTCGGGTTGGACATGGCCTTGTATACTGAATAGAGCTGGAGTTTCTTCAATCTGGCAGCATATGACAGATTTTGGAGTCCCTTTATCCTTTTGGTGAGGAACTTTTGGGGTCTCTCCAATTGCTGCAGATGTCGGGTGAGATACATCCCGAATGGGGCATTGTACTCTATCATTGGTCTGATAAGTGAAGAAACAATGACCTCACTAGATCTGTATGTGAATCCCTTCCTGATCAGGTGGGCAATGTAGAAGGTCTTTCTAACCACTTTAGCAACGTGAGTGTCAAAGGCCACTGTCAACCTGGGTCCCCAGGTCCCTGATAACCTCTTCTGTGCTTAGTGGATTGCCACCTATAGGCCATGGCTCTGGCACCAGCTATCGAGTCCCTTCTGAAGGATATCGCAAACTTGTCAGCCAAAGTCCTCCCATGTTGGCCTGTACCATCTTGTGACATATGGGTTTACATTGGCATGATCTGCCTATGATCCTCTCCATAGCTTTGCAGACTAGACTGGGGGGGTTACCAGGGAGGTACCGCCTTTGGGAGTGGGGTGGGGACCACAGTTGCCGCCACCCACTCCCTTGGGCCTGTGTGGTAAGGCTGGCTGATAAACAACAGCTGCTGCAATGGGGGTTTTCTCATTTATAGCTTTTAGTAGCACACAGCCGCGGGGACACCATCCATATTGATGCTGTGTTTTTAGCTTTAAGAGAGCAGCTTTCCTCGCGCTTTTTTGAGAGAGGGAGGCTACACACCGGCTGGGATAGTTATCTTCTCCTTAGGGGAGAGGGGGTGAAGTTTGCACTGAACCTGTCTGCCAGTATGTTGGCAATGTCTGTGGGTTCAGTGGAGTCTTGGTTTTATTTGGGATTGCCTGATCCATGCAGTCCTGGAGGTGTTCATAGAAGGCATTTGTAAGCTTGGTTTGTGGTTTCCACTGGCTCAGGGGGGCCTGAAGGGGGGACGACACCCAGTAGCAGAGTAGTGAAGTTTGTTTTAGAGAGAAGTTCTTCACTGTGGTCTTTTTTTTTGGGGGGGGCGGGATGTGGATTTCCAGTGAGATTAGTTTATGATCAGATCATTTTGTCCCCATGTTTGTGATAATGAGATCTAGTATATTTTAATTTATGAACCCAGGGAAACCGTGGGCTAGAAAGTTAGGGCTTGAGTAATGTTCCCAGTCTATAAGTCACCCAATATGATGGTGTTTGGAGATACATTCCTGTAGCATGCTACAATTTGTAGAGCAGTTTTCAAATAATGATTTTATTGGTTTTCAGTGCTACTAATGTCATTCTGAAGGTGTAGCAGTTCCTGTATGACTCTGATTCTTAATGTAACAAGAACTAGTATATATGCTATTAAAAAGTGTGCAACATGCAGTTTTATTAGTTAAGGTGCTTGTGTTCATTCTGACATGGGAAAGAAAAATGGTGACCCATTTGTGACAGGACTGAGATCTGTTTTATTGTAATGGGTTTAACTACTGAAGTGAAGAAGGTGTGACTTCTACCTATGTATTTAAAAAAGAAGTATAGCTGTTTCTAGGTTATGTATTTACATTTTCTTTTTTCTTGTAGGCCAGAGCAGTGTATATTTCGCTTAAGGAAATGGATTGTCTCCAGGTTGGCATCTATTATCGATAACCCATGGTTGAAGAAAGATGAGGATCTTGTCATGGACATTACCAGGTGAGAGGTTATTTAGACCTTGTTTTCTGCACTTTGGACACCTTTTATTGACACACTTGATAGCCAGATTGTTTTGTGTGAGGAACTGTCCTGCTTGCTAAGTTAGAAATTCACCGTGCATATTACCAGGATTTCTCCAGTTTTGTGATTTAATAGCTGCAAAAATACTTTTACTATACCAAGTGTTAAACCAAGGATGTAACCAGGAATTTTGGAACTATTCACCATCTTCCAGCATGTTGTCCCAGTACCAAAGACTACATGTTTCTGGACTGTGGGGCTTTTTGTTATAGTACATTCAAATAAAAGGTGGTAGAGGAAAATGCTTGTAACTTATTTATTTATTTTATTTTATATTTGTTGATCAGGATAGTCCAACTGGATACTTGTCCATTTTCAGAGGAAGCCCGGGGAGAAAAGCTCCATACATACATACAATAAAAACTATTACATTAATCAAGTTAAAGCACTGTTACAGTTACAATACATAGAATAAAAGTCATTCATTCTGTCATATATAAATCTAATTTGTTATAGAGTAGCAATTTGGAAGCAATGTAGGGGTGGCCAAAAGACCTCTTTAGCACATGTTTATATTGCCAGAGTTAGTCAGGATTAGAGCAAGGACATAGCCATTGCCTTTTAAAGTAATGTTTTAATTTTTTTTTTTAATTGGGTTAGAACAGGTTCTGAAGTAAGATCAGCAGGAAGTGAGTTCCATATTTTACCAACAGAGTTGGCATATAGAGAGTCTCCAGATGAGTTGTTGCTTTTGAGGGTTTGGACTAGTAATTTGTTGGATGAGCAAAATGTCTTGAGGTTGCTATAAGGGCTGATAATTTTTGTAAATACGGGTGTGTTTTCAGGGTGGTAGAGAATTTTATGTGCTACTATTAGCTGATTGTACTGAAGTTGGATAGGCAATTCTAGCCACCCTAGAATCTTTCGGTTCAGACAGTGGTGTGTTCTGTATGCTGTTCCAGTGACAAATCTAGCAATATGATTAAAGCAGCTAGAGAGTTTAAGGAGTTTATTATGGTTGTTTGGCAGACAGAATGGGGGTTATTCTGTGTACATTTTGTCTGTACAGCCAGTTGTACCATTTGGCGTAATGATTCCCTTTTTGTGTTCACTTGCTGTATGTGTACAAGCCCCAGCATATTGATTTGCTGAGGAGTCATGAGCAGGGTGTCCAAATGTTGGCTTCAAAAAAATTACATCTGTCCAATAACAACTGTAGTTCATTGCTCAGCCAAGAGTACAGCAGATCCAGTTCTTGACACTAAGCTCAATGATTTGGAAGAAGAAAAAAAAACACAGCATTCATAATTGGCCAAAGGAAACTCAAATATATTAAATTGGATGAAATTCCAGTGGCAGTGGTGGTGAACTAATACAGTGCAGAATTTCATTAACAGTAGGACTGAACATTTTAGTGATACAAGCTTATGTTCATA
This sequence comes from Protopterus annectens, assembly GCF_019279795.1. NCBI lineage: Eukaryota > Metazoa > Chordata > Ceratodontiformes > Protopteridae > Protopterus > Protopterus annectens. Next base: position 548,564,292 of record NC_056747.1, on the reverse strand, counting down.
TGATCGGTTAACAAGGCAAGATTCATTGATTTTGTATTTTTGTAGTCTAGTTCTATTTTTCTTAACATGTATTCTTTATAGAAACCCGTCAGTTTCTAAAACTTGCTTTTTAACACTTTAATGACATATAAGAACCTGTTGTAAGTCTCTATAGAATTTAAGAATGTGTTTATCTGATGACATACTACACAGGATCTAATTAGAGGTGTGCATATGCGGTATGAGCTAACATACATGTGAGATTTACCTAAGCTTTTCTGCAGATGCCTTGACAGAGTTTATTCACTACAAATTGAAGTACATAATCTTTGCAACATGCTAACTTCCATCTTGGATCTTTCACAGATTTCTGCATGTGTTTAACAACAGTGTTTGAGTGGCACCTTTAGGGTTCATTCATTACAAGTAAATAGAAGTAAATCATTTTGTGTAAAATTTAGCCCAGTACTTTGAGTATACTATAAAGGATTGCTTTTAGGTTTCCTGCAACACATTTAACAATTGTTTTTAATACATGCAGTTTAGTGCTGCTTAATTACCTTGGAAATTTGGGGAGTCAGCAAGACTTGTAATTTATAGTAAATGAATGTTTAGACCCAACTGCTTACAGACCAGATGATCTCATTCACAAAACGGCACATATTTTATTACTGTGATACTTTGCATTTCTTATTTTTCAGTTTTCTGGCTTTAGTTGTTGTTGTCTTTTGGCTTTTCCCGGTTTCCTGTGTTCGCTTTTATGCCGTTCCTTATGTTTTATTTATTTTTATTTATTTTATTTTACATTTGTTGACCGGGATAGTCCGACTGGATCAAAGTCCATTTACAGCGGAGGCCCGGGGAGATCAGCTCCAAACATATACAAGTACCAACACAAAATGAAGAAAATAAAAAAATAATATAAAATAAAAATGCAGATAAAATAAAAATGCAGATAGAAAATGCATTCAGACTAAATAGTACAAATTTACATGTAGGTTATTTCCAAAAGTACATAGTTAAGCATTGACTAAACAAGTTTACAGGATAGAAATTACCCTGGTTATAGTCAGGAGAAATTAACAATAGCTATTAGATAAGTAAATTACATTCATGTTGGTGGCTTAGCCAGGCATGTCACAGTGGCATAGCCAATTTACTGCCAGATGTTGTTTAGTTGTGGCTTTAAATTGGCAAAGGGAGGAGAGCGTGGTCATGCCAGCTGGAAGTATGTTCTAGATTCTACCTACCGAGTTTGCAAATAGGGCCATGCCAGCTGCATTGTTAATTTTAATTGTCTGGATTTATAGCTTATTAGATGAGCGGAGCAGTCGTGTGTTGTTATGGGGGAGGATAGAATTTCTAAGGGCTGGAGTATTATCTGGGTTGTAGAGGTTTTTGTTAGCCATTATTAGCAGGTTGTACTGGATTAGATTAGGAAATTCCAGCCATCCAAGCTGTTTGAGGTTGATGCAGTGGTGGGTTCTAAATGGCAGGCCTATAGCAAACCTGGCAATGTGATTATAACAGGTTGTTAGTCTATTAAGTTCAGATTTATTTATATTGGCGAGAAGGGGGGAGGCATATAGGAGTGTTGAAAGTAGGTGGGAGCGAGCAATGGCTATTTTAGCTGGAGGGGGTGAGGAAGACTTTGATTCTATAGAGTGACCCAAGTTTTTTATTGATGTTCTTGATTGTTTGATTTACATGGTGGTCAAATTTTACTTTCTTTAATTTAGTAAGCATTGATCTTCAGTGAGCTGTTTCTCCAGTCTCTGGAGTAATGAACTTTGAAAAAAGTAATTCGACACCTATGAAAATCATGATGAAGGTTTCACGCAGCCATGCACAAGACTGGCAGTTTTCCCTGAACTAGGTGATGATGACAAAAACCTTAACGCACAGTATTTAATATCATCTCCCATACCACTTAGTGTTTGGTCAGAATTTGAATCTTTTCTATGCACTGCTTTATAACCTGCCTACCATGGACAACACTACAGTAGCTACTTAGGGCAGAAAGCAGATTTCAGCATTGCATGCAGTAGTGAAAGCAGTTATTAAACTGAATGTTCAAATGCTTTATGAAACAGCTTCATCCAATTAATGAGAAACATAAAAATTGAGGCAAAAAGTGTTCTACAAAGTTAGCTGAATAGTCCAACTTAGTGTCCAATTGCCATTTGCCTGCACCTGGGCTGTCCTTTGCATCTCTAACCTCTAATGAGGGATTATACCATTGGGCAGATGCATTCAATCCTCTTCCCTCCTGGGGAGATGCATATCCATCCTTCCCATGCCAGGTTCAACAAACACCCAGTCCACTTCTCGACCCTGGTTGCCATGGCTGTAATCAGGGCTTTATACTGCTACGCCAACCAAGCTGGCAGAAACAGGTAATTGTTTTGTTAATGTACCTGTGATTGTCTCTTACCATTTATGACTCTTTGAACAGGCTACCACATTATGTCTGTTCATGGGGCAACTTTATGTAATGTACCTTTTGTTGGCAATAGAATTGTTTTGATTTCTGACCTTTTGTAGGATGCTGATGTTTCTTTTGTTATAGAAGCTTGGCTAAATGCTAATTGTTTTCCTTGGTTAGAGGCTGCTGTCCTGTACGTTTCACATTTCTTTTTGATTCACTTCCCTACAGAGGCTGCATTTAGGAGGATAATTGTCTGAGAACTTTGAATTTTGTCACATCCCTACTAGAGAAATTATGTCCTTTGCATGTGCTCTGGGAGAAAGTTTGGGGTGCAGAATTCTCATAATTCAACTGCTGTTATTGAATATGTTTTTTATTTATTTTGTTGCGTTGTATTTTATTTATTTTTGCAAGAATGTCTAGATTTCCTTAGTGCTCTGTGTATGGAATACCCTAAATAGCTAATCTTGGATTATTGTAATATCCATGTTTATAGTCAGTCTCATCATATTTCTTCAGAATTTCTTCTGAAAAAAATCAAAAAATGTTAATGGCTGCACACACTTGATCTGCTTGTATGTTTGGGTTTCGTAGTTAGTTGATCATTAGGATGGAACCGTTTTATTTGTATGATTATCATTTGTTGTTCTTTGACTTTGTTCACCTTATGATTCTTGATTCATTTTTATAAAGTAAATATACTTTATTTGTAGTGCTAAGTTATATCATCTGACAATATGATTTTGTCTGACAACTTAAAAGTCTATCTGACTCATAAAGTGAGACCTTTTTTCCATTCTTTATTACCTGGATCCCTGAACACATTTGACATGTTCCATTGAGAAAACATCCTAAATGATTTCATCATGCTTGAATAATATGAAGACAGAATGTTGCAGACTAGAAACATGGAGGGCTGATCATCTCAAAATGACAGACTTAAATGTAAGGCATGCAGTCTTAGATCTCACTTAGAAAAGCATCATTTTGTCTTTTGAGATTTTAAATGCTGAAAATGCTCAGCAGAGCTCTTTCATACTATTGATAGCCTTGGCAGTCAGCACAGGGGATAAAGCTGAGCTGTTAATGAATGCTTCTTGTAGTCCATGATTTGATTCTCTTAGCCTCTGTTTGTCTGCCCTATGGCTGTGACTAGGTGATTTAACCAGATGGTGCTCCTTGATTGCCCCAGAAAAGGGACACTTGTGTTTAGTATTCTCACCCAGTTAACTAATAAAAAAATAAAGGGTTGAGTAGCCCATCATCGCTGTATGATGATCTTTGTAGTCAGTGTTGTAGTACTAATTCTTGGGATTTCTACCTTGCAGAAGACTGCGTCCAGCCAGTTTTCCCGAGTCTTTGCTCATCCCTAGCCAACAGATGTCTGACATCTTGATGTTAAGGTATAAGAAGGGTGTCAGCACCATCTTAATTTTTTTCTAGCTGTGCAGTCCAGTGTACTTCACGTGTGTTCAGAATGCTTGCAGCCCATCAATCTGATCGTTTTTCTAGAGAACTTCCTCTTACAGTCAGATAAGTACCCTGTTGGGGGAGTTTTCTCTATTAATTTAATGTTCAATAAAAGCAATTGCTTGAAGTTTAGGAAGCAAATCCTCCATAAAGATTTTCACTTGTTTTTCTGTTCTGCATGTGGTCTCAGCATGACATCTCTAATTGTTCTGACTGTGCAAAATTCCATCTGAAAATCCTAAAACATAGGGCCGAAATGTTAGCCGCCCACATGGAGCCTTCCTGTGCAGTTTCTCAAGTGGGGTCTCAGTCCACTCCTACCATGGGGCCTTCACAAATGCCAGCATTAGCTAGCATAATTTCAAAGAAACAGAAAGACAAGAAGACCAAGAACCCTGATGTTTCCAAGAAAGCTCCAACTGTAGTCCATATGCTGACTAGGTGAAGTGCCTTTGCAGCCCCCTGGTTTGGTGACTCCTAGGCACAAGCCCTCTGATGTAACCCCCCCCCCCCCAGGAGGCCATTGTGGTCGCTGGCCTACCTATAAATATTACCATGGCACACACGTTGGTTAGGCCAGAGTTCACTTATCAGGCCTCCGCTTCCGATGTTTGTGTCGGGGGTCTTGAGGGAGACGTACTGTCTACCTTGACTACTGAAACCTCAACCGAAGTCATGTTCAGATGAACACAACCTCAGGTCACCCCTTTTAAACAGGCACCCAAACCAAAGTGAACCACTTCCTTTTACTTCTCCCTTACTTCCAACAACTTTTCAGACCATAGCCCATGACCTCCTAAAAATAGCACAGGAATCTGTGGCTTTCATGAAATTCAGAGAGCCCTCCCATACTTCTGCTGCTGAAGCCTCCCCATCCAGAAGAATCAGGGAGATGACCTTTCAGGAAGATTCAGATTCCTCTAGCTCAGAAGATGAGGAGGAGTTGTCCTTCTCTGAGCACTTGTCCCCACAAACTTGCCCAGATTCAGACTGTGGTGACATACTCTCTTCCAAATCCCCCTCCTGATGACTTTTCCTTTAAGTTTATCCTGCACAGAATGAAGAAGGCTTTCTTTCAAATGGGTAAGCAAACAGCTCTCAAAAGCTCAGACCCATTACAGGGAACTGCTAAGTTTGCCTTCTCCTAGGTCACTGGTTATTCCTCCTGTAAATATAGTACTGGATGTTGTCTTTGAAGATGTTGCTTTACATACTCACTCTTTACCTTTTGCTCCTTGGAGACTGGACAGGTGACTCTCTCAGGCACCTTTACAAAAATCCAAAGTCTGACCCTTCAGTAGTCTCCTCCGAATCCACAAAGTATGTACCTAAGGGACCGATCAGACGTCCCTTACCTAATAATAGTGAAAGTAGTGTGTTAGACAGTTTTTTGGGAAAACAATGCTTGTACCTCTGATGCCCTTTCACTGAGAGCTTTCAATTGCCAATTCCATATGCTAAAGTACCTTGAATCTCTCCAGTACAAAATTCTAGCTAAAGTAGACTCTGTTGTGGATAGAATCTACTTAAAGGTAATTTGGAAGACAGAGAAGCTTTGCAAGTTTCCAGGCACTCCCTAAAGTGTGGCTGTGATGCTTTAGATGCATCTTGCAAAGCAGTTGCCACAGATTCTGTCATCCATAGGTATGCATGGCTCAGAACCCAGCCCCTGCCAGCTCAGGGTAAGGCTGAACTACTGGATGTTCCACTAGACAAGGAAATGAGGCTAACTCTCATAGCTTCATATATTGTGGATCAGAACAATATCCTGGCATATTCACTTAAGCAGGGATCTTCTAGACCCCAGCATGTGGATGCTGAAAACAGAAGTTTTCTTAGTCTTAACTGTACAGTGGGGGGGGGGGGTGTCCTCTCAACAGACCTGTGCTCATATCTCACCAGAACAAACAACTACAGAGGTTCTGCTAAGATTTGGAAAATTGATGCTTTCTGTTTCATGTGGACAAACTGGTTGCTGTATGCATTCCCTCCCTTGCCTGTGATCCCCATGGTTCTGACAAAAGTCAGTGCGAACAGACCTAGCATGATCCTAGTGGCCCCTTCTGGCTGAGGCAGCACTGTTTCTCCCTCTTCTTGACCCTCAATGGGGCAGATGCCACATATTACCAAAGGAAGTAGATTTGTTAAACCAAGCCAAGGGATCTGTTTTCCATGCACACCTCGCCATACTCAGGTTAACTTGCCTGTAAGATTTGGTTTTGACTCAATGCCTCCTTATCCCAAGGAGATGCTTTCCATTCTAAGGGAAGCAAGGAAACCCAATACCAGAAAATCATACCTGTCAAAATGGAAAAGATTTTTACACCTGGTGTGCCAGAAAGAACACCAACCCTTCTCAGGCAGACATTAATTGCAGTACCTGTCAGACCTATTTAGACAGGAGCTTTCCTCTTCCAGCATTAAAGTGCATGCATCTGCCATATGTTGCTGCACAGTCCTCTGCCTGTCTTCTTGCACCCCCCATGAAGCTTTTCCTAAAGGGTAAATCACTTGAGAGCACACGGAAGGAACCCACTTCATGCCTGGGGTTGCTTTGGGAGACTAACCTTGCCCCCTTTGAACCTGCTGCTGCTATCTCTGTAAAGATTTTCACCTAGAAGACCACCGTTCTTATAGCTGTCTCATCAGCTAGGATGGTTTCAGAGCTACAAGCCTTCATGCATTTATAGACTCTTTCACAGGTATAGGGTAATCCTCGGAACAAACCAATCCTTTATGCATAAGGTGGTATCAGAGCTTAGCCTAAACTGGGCTATCCAGGTACCAGGTTTCTTCTTAAATCCACAGAACAGAGCAGGCCAATCCTTCATTCCCTAGATGTGCACAAAAACCCCTAATAGAACAGAGCAATTACTGATGGCTTTCACTGAGGGTAAACGGGGCAGGCCTTTCTCCAAAGAAAAAAATTCAAAAGGGGGTAGCAAACTATATTAAGTTCTGTTAATCACACCATGGAGAAGATGTACCTGGGTATATTAAAGCCCACTCCACCAGGCATGGAGCAACTACCACTGCTTTCCTCAAAGGAGTCCCTACCCAGGCCATCCTAGAGGCAGCCATATGGAGCTCAATGAACACCTTTACTAAACATTATAACCTAGGCAATCCTAGGCCATGTCATTGATTACGAATAACAGTATAGTTTTGTCCCGCTTACCGTAATCCAGATGTTTGAGTATATCAGTGTTGCAGTACATACTCCCACCCTCCAACTCCTCTATCCGCTGATCATTTATCTCCCCCTTGCTGGGTTCAAGGGGCAGAGAAGTTCTCTACAGATGGTCCTCTATCTCCATCATCCTCTCACTGCCTCCTATGATTCTTTTCACTCCTGTTCAGACAGCTGTGGGATGTCATGCTGTCCTCAGGCATCAGACTGCTTGTTCACTGCTTAGAAATGAAGATGGTGCCAACAGACATCCTTCATATGCCATGATGTCCAGACATTAGTTGTTGGATGTCCATTGGCTATGGATGGTGCAGAGAGGCTGGAAATTGGGCCAGTCGCAGGTTTCTGCATGTCAGGAAGACCCAAGAATCAGAACTGCAACATTGCTCTGCTTTAACATCTACAGTTATGGTAAATGGGACACAACTGTACTTTCAAAAAGCTCTCTCTTTCATGGAATGTTTACATCTGGATCAATTCTTTACTGATACTGTTTCTGCTTCTAAACAGTCAACCAGATTTATTGTGATACAGTAGTCATAACTGTCCAACTGTTGTTATTCTGGCATACAAAACTTTTTCAGTTAGGTATTCAGCATGGATGACAGTACTGTAAAGACTCAAAAGTAGAAATAACATGAATAAAACAAGCTAGTAAGTGTTAGGACTGCAGTCCAAATGAGGTAAACAACCATATATAATGTAAGAAACAGGCAATGTTAAAACAGTTCCTGAAGTTTTAAACTTTTTAAGTGCACATTTGCAGAACTGGCGAATTGTTTTAATTTAGATAAAATTGACTTTTGTAGAATAAAAAATAAATTGCAGTATCTGTAGGATTACCGGCACTTTATTAACAAGACAATGACTTCAACTTTTTTAACAAGACAATGACTTCAGTTAGCGCTTTCGTCCACTTTCACTCTCAGAGACTTCTTCAGACTAAAATTCATTGTTCATTGCATGTTTTTTTTAATTATCAGTTTGCCGTATTTATGGTTTCCTGATTTGATCTATTGACCTAATACTTTTGGCTTGATCATTTGACCTGTGTACTGGGTCTTTGAAAGTGTTGCATTTTTAGACTGATTTACCATTAAGTTCTATATCTTAAATGAAAATGCTCACTTCTGTGTATTACATTTTATTACTGTTATACACAAAAAACTCTCCTGTTTTTAGACTACTGACTTTGCCAGTTGCCACAGTAACCCTTTCCATTAGTATCACTCCCTAAACTGTTGTGTGGGAGTCTTCTGTCTTCACCTCCATCTGTAAAGATGTCTTTTTACCTAGAAGGTTCTCTTCAAAGATGTATTGATGCAGCACCCTTGTCACATGAAGACTTTTCAGCAGGGGTGACATCTTGTCTTAGACGCCTAATGATGACCAGTGGTAAGAGTAGCTTGAGGCAGTTAGACTGCTCGGTCATGGAGTTGCAGCTTTTTGCTTTGTATCCTTTCACTGGGTGGGATGTGAAGTGACGGGGTGCTTTGTGATGATGTCTTCACAGTGAACTTATCTGTTTAATTGAGATGGGCATTCTCTCATTGCTTTACCCCAAGAAGAATCAGCTGTTGTGGATTATTTTTTTTTCCTGGCTTGGTTCTCCCTTTACTATACCTGTTTCCAGTTTGACTCTCCAGCATTTTCATGGAAAGTGGATTGACTTTGAGAATTGATTCTCCACCCACAGAATGCAAACTCGTCAAATATTGCTGAACCTACACATTATTAAACACAACTAACAACTTTTTTTTTCCAGTGGAGCACCCTCCCTTGAACCCCTTTGAGGAGAATCCACTTCCCATAACCTGCTTCATACAAGTACAAACTTCATGGTCAAACAACCATGGGAAAAGCAGAAATAGTTTGCAAGAGTGAAAACATTGGTCTCATGAACTGCAGCTTCACAGCAAATTGAAATAATAATGTATGTAGTCAGGACTGGTAACTTCAGGGGAACAGGGTCAGAGCAGTAATGATCATTTGTTTGTCAGCAAGCATATAGGTTAGCTGGGAAAAGAATTAGGTAGAATTTCAGATCCTGACCTTGATTACATCACTTCCTGTAACTCTGGATATACGACATGAAAACAGTTAAAAAAAAAAAAAAAAAAAAAAAAAACACCACCCATAGCTAAAAAGAAGGTAGTTTTTTCAGACAAAATCCATCATATAAAAGTAGATAAAATCAGGTTGGCACTTTCATGCAGTTGTCTGCACTTCATCAGACCGTACAATAGAGAAGGAATGAAGCTCTCTTTTATACAAAAAATAGACTCAATCAGCCAGTTAAACAGCCAATATTGAAAAAGAACAAGGTTAATGAGGCAACTTTCTAGCTTTAAGGGCAGGTTTTAAAGAAACCGACACATTAAGTCTTGGTGGGTCTGTAAGCTAACATAAACAGGATCCATGTCTGTTCTATTCATTCTACTAGATTCCCTAAATCACCACCTCTATTGGTAACATCATTTTTGTAACACCAAAAAAACAAAACTATGAGTTGGGCATTCATTAATGTGCTTAGCTAAAGCATTAACAGTATCATGCATACGAATAGCCCTTACATGTTCCAGTATCCTCTCTTTCAAGAAACGGTTTGTTTTTCTTCATGAAAGGACCTGTAAAGTTTACACATTGCCAAATAAAACAAATTCTCAGATGTACAATCAGCATAAAACCTAGGTATAAAGCATCCACCAGTTACTGGATGTACAAACATTGTATCGGTGGAAATGAACTTACAAGCTCTACAATTATGACAGGCAAAAGTGCTAACTCTATCAAAAACCAAATTTTGCTTAACATTAAGATAACATAAAATTCTCTTCAAAGACGGGGCATTTTTAAAGGAAAAGCTAGGCGTAGGGCCTAGCTCACTTTTAACAGATTCATCAGTCATTAATACTGCCTAATATTTCTGGACAATATTAGAGATTTTACTTATATCACTAGTATAAGTCAATAACAAATTAGTACTACCATTAGACCTAGTCAGTCTGTTAACTTTCATTCTGTGTTCATTAGACAAATGAGGTTTAGCTATCCCCTCCCTTTTATTCCTAGCATAAGCCAGACCGGCAACTGTGTCTCTGTCAGTATAGCCTCTTGCTTTCAGATGTGTGCCCAAAGAATCTAGGGCTTGTGCAAAAGATGCATTATGTGTACTCAATCAGGAGGTTCTTAATGTTTGACCCTTAACAATGGTGCGAAAAATAAACCCTGGATGCAAGCTAGTCCTGTGGAGATCACTATTTCTCCAAGTAGATTTTCTATGGATAGTAGTCTCTGTCCTACCATTCTTCTTGAAAAGACACACACCCAAAAGTTCAATAGATGTAAATGAGGACCTAAAGGTGAATTTAAGATAGCTGGTAGTATCATTTAAATAGGAAGCAAAATCCTTTCGCATGTCAAGCCAGGCCTCCCCACATTAAAAAGATGTCTTCCACAAACTTCTTATAAAACTTAACATATTCACGAAATCTAGAATGACTAAAGATATATTCCTCTTACCATTGTGCCATAACAAGATTGGAGTAGCTACTAGCACAAGCTGTACCCATAGCTATGCCCATTCTCTGACTATAGAACTTGTCACGAAACAAAAAAAAAAACATTATTGTTCAAGACCATTTCCAATAAATAGCACAGAAGGAACACTATATCACTGCTTAGTCCGATTCATTAAATAAATAATATCTGACAGCCTCATTGCCTTCAAAATTAGGAATAACAGTGAATAATGTACAGACATCAAGTCTAACAAAGGTATAAGTGGAGACATCAGTAACTTCAGATAAAGTTCTCAAAAATTCTTCTGTATCCTTCAAAATATAAGCAGCCTTCTCAACTATTGGCTTAAGTTTATCCTCAATAAATGTAGAACATGGTTCTGTCAGCCAGCCCTGTCCTGAGACAATAGGTCTAAAGGGTGGCTTATATAAATGCTTATGCACTTTGGGGAGGCTATGAATATAAGGTACAGAGAGGTGAGAAACACACATTCGTACAAGGCAGAATCGGTTATATCTACACATCAACAAATCGTTCAAATCATTATCCATCTTATTTATTAAGACTTTAAGATCTCTCTCTCTTAAAATCGCATATGTCAATATATCAGAAAGCATGTCTGTCATAGTAGTATAGTAATAAGCAACATCCAAAACCACAATTGCTTCACCCTTATCGGCAGGTCTGATACAAATAAAATCATTATTTTGTAGTTTTCTCAGAGCTTGCTGTTCAGAGGGAGTTAAATTATTAAAAGTACGGTCATTATTTGAAGAAACTAAGTTCAATAAATCCTGTTCACATAGTTTTAAAAAAGATTCCAAACTGCTATTATGGTGGACAAAAACACTTGGTCTCCTAAAAGTCTTTACTTAAGTCCCTATCAAATCCAAAAAAAAGTCCTGAGCAAACAGCCTAGCAAACAGTCTAAAACTCAAAATTGTATTGGCAAAATTTGATGTGCACAAGGTTATAAAAGACAAACTTCTGTTTAAGTAATCTCAATTGTAAATCAGTCAAATGCATAGACGAAATATTAATTACCAAGGTATCCAAACTCTCTGTTTCACCTTCCAAGCTGGTCACTCGAGTTCCACTGAACTCTTCCTGTTTTTCTTCATATGCTGTAAAGTCCATTGCTTGTTGAGGCCCTGACATCGCACTAGTACTGGAAATCATGGAAAAGGGCAAGTAGAAACATTTGGTTCCTTAGGGCGAGCCCCCATGGTGATCTCATTTCTGATTTGTCAGCTGCCTTCCTCACTACAATTCATAGACATAAGTGAAACACTAGCTTCATCATCTTTAGATGGAACAGTTGAATTCTTAACAGCCTTTAAGCTAGTGGTTGAGGATGAAACTGTAATAGACCTAGGCTTTGGACATACAAATATATGCCCATTTTTAAATTCACAAAAATCCCTTTCTAACTTCTAATTGTTTTTATTTTGTGGATTTATTTTCAACCATTCTCTGTCCAGGAGATTTTCTTTTTTATATTTTTACTAACTCTTAAGATACTTTTATTTGATGTTATTGTAGTGTTACTTTTTTGCATATGGTATTTTTAATTTCATCTAGATGCTAGTGCTGTTGTAGAGCTCATTACATCAAGATTTTTAGTTTATAGTTCTAACAGTGTCAGTGTATTTGCTATATACCATTCACTTAGTAATGGCAATTTATTTTGCTTTGAAAATAGTTTGTTATAAAGGTAAACTTGTGTTTTTATTTTTCATCCATTTTTAAATAGAAACTTTTTTTTTCAGGTTTATTTTCTTCTATTCGTTTTTTGAAGCATTGAAACCCACTCTAGATATCCCCGAAACAGAATGCCTACTTCAAGTTCCTCTAGATGAAGACACTCGTAGCGCAACTGCTGATAGCTTTTTTAGGTTTGGCAAATTATTTTATTTATGTATGCATGTATTGTGTTACTTACTGTGTACTCACAACCATATATTATGAGATGTAGATACAGAGATGGTTAAACAGCCCAAGTAGTGCAAATAATGTGCTCTTAATAGAGTTAAAAAACTTGTATGTGTGTATGTATGTATGTATGTGTGTGTGTGTGTGTGTGTGTGTGTGTGTGTGTGTGTGTATATATATATATATATATATATATATATATATATATATATACACACACATATATAGCGAGAGAGAGAGATGTGTATATTTATATATATATATATATATATATATATATATATATACATACACACACACACACACTATATATATATATATATATATATATATATATGTATATATCTGTTTTATATATATATATATATATATATATATATATATATATATATATATAAAATGTATGCATATATCTATCTGTTTTTTATATTGTTTGTAGGTGTGGTGTAGTTGGAAATTTCGACTTTCGATGTTTTGTTTGCTTTCTGAGGTTTTGGATGTACAGATTTCACAGAAATGGTTCAGAGTTGTGCATGTTCACCATTGTGGCCATCAACATTATGAAGGTATAATATATGTGTGTGTGTGTATGTATATATATATATATATATATATATATATATATATATATATATATATACACACACACACATATATTTTTATATATATATATATATATATATATATATATATATATATATATATATATATATATATATGTATATATATGTGTGTGTGTGTGTGTGTGTGTGTATATACACACATATATAGAGAGTGAGAGAAAGTTGTGTTTGTGCTGTGTGATCCTGGTGATAAAAGGAAAAAATATTTAGCTGACAGTCTTGTAGAGTAGGTTTGTAAGGCTAACCTTCATTCCTATGTATGAGAGGAGGTTTGGCAGCTGCATGGCATTCTCAAAGTATGATTTAAGATTCAGAAGACATCAAGAAAAAACTGTTTTCTTGCTGCTGCTGAAACAAAGGAGCTGGTTGGGCTTTAAGGCTCATTTCTTGTCCTGAACTATTGATTGTTGCATGACATATGTTGCTTATTGCATAAGAATATACAGTGTTGCTCAAGTCTCTGACTTACATTAGAAATGTAATTTTAATATCCTGGTGTTTGGCTAACAGTTAAAATTATGCACATATATACTGGAAGTATTTGTAATAGTGTAATAGATACTTAGCGTGGGAAAATCCATTTTCCACATTTCAGCTGTGTCAGTGTCCTCTTTATGCTGTGACTTTTAGTGACTGTCTCCATTTCTCTCAGAGAAAAGGCAGGCTGTGATGAGAGTTGGAAGGATTGTGATTTACAGTATGGAGATCCTGGTTGCCAGCATTTTGAATATCATACAGTGGAGAAGCTACTTGTGTTACTTGTGTTATTCTTAGAACTACGAAACTTAATCATGGATTGCTTTGTCATGGAAGCTTGAGTTTGAGTGGTTTAATATTACCTTAAATCTAAATTGTTAGATTTTGATATTGATTGGAACCCTCTAGTGAAGATAGTAAACCTGAGATCAAGCACCCTCTTTAAGTCCTTGGTTAAATATTGCTTCTCCAGTCATGACAATTTGTAATTTTTTTCAGCCAGTTCCCTTATTATGAAATGTTGTTATGCCCGAGCAGTGTGCTTCGATGATGTAAGATACTGCTTGTATAAGTGCATTTGTCCCCAAGTGTCCTAGTTTGTGTGTGTGTTTTTTTGGCACTCATAGTTCTTGACTCCAATTCTTGCTTTTGCTAAAGTCTTGTGTTTGTGTACCTAAGTAATCATCATTTACCTCTCCATTACTAGCCAGGATTGTCACTATCATTGCCTGTACTGTCTCAGGGAAGAGTTTGAATAGGTTTGAACCACCTTGAGACAAGTCTGCTGTCCAGCCATACGAATAACTTCTGGTAATGAGCTCAACTTTGACTATTGAGGGTCTAAGCCTGAAGCAGTCCTCAGTCATGGTTGAAGATTTTGTGGTCAGAGAAGTTGCATACTTGGCTCCCAAACTGGAGAGTTTGGCCTGAATTTCTTGAATCACCCTGTTTGTGGATGGTTAGCTGAGCCCACTTGGTGGCCATAACGAAACACCAAAAAGAAAAAACTTATCACAAAAAACTCCAACACGTAGCAGAAAATAAACGCCAACCACAGAGATGGAAAGTCAAAATGCTTTAATTCACATGTCCTGGTACCTTGGAACAATACATCAAACAAAACCCATCTCCTTAAATACAAACACATAAACTCATTAATCTATTAACCAATTAATTATTAAATACTTGATTGAAACTATTTCTTGAACTTGTCTTAACTGCTTTACAAAACATTCAAGCAGATATAAAAGTTCCATTTTCACAAAAGATGCCCATAAATCTGCCACTTGAACACTAATTTAACAATGAAAATTCACATTATCTAATGTCTAAAAGCAGAATGTGCGATATAGATAAATGAGTAAATAAATACATCCTAATATATAAATATGATATAATATATGTATATAAGAACTACTTCAAACTTGTGATGTTATACACAAAACAGCATTTCATAATGCTGAATATTTTAAATGCATAATATCAAATGCAAAACTCTCTCCCAGTGCAAGACATTTTCAAAATATAAATCTATATAATACAAAATACGAAATGCAAGATATAAAAATGTAAATATAAATTTCATAAGACCTCATGTAATATTTCATAAAGGTAAACCAACATCTAAATTCAAGCCCCCCGGATACAGAGTGTGATAGTTGAGAATCAGCTTATGTTCTAACTTGTTAAGTTCTGTCTTAAAATTTCCAACCTCAAAATGTGGTCCGGCTAAAACACTGAAAATAAATCCTTCAGTGTTACCATTATGAACCTTAACAAAATGAGAAGCCACAGGACTATCCAAATTCTCCCTTCTCACATCTCCCAAATGTTCTAAAATGCGAACTGTAATCTTTCTGGTAGTTTGACCAATATACCACAACGGTTGAGGACAATCACAACCCAAAACATAAACCACCCCTTGTGACAAGCAATTAAATTTCTCAAACGCCCTATATCTCTTCCCATTGATTTTCCTTCCATCTAAATTTCTAACCAGATGACATACAGAACACCTACCACATCTCTCCATTCCAACATTTTCTCCATCAATAGAATATTCCAACTTTTCATTTAATAACTCCTTCAAGTTACTAAATCTACTGTAAGAAAAACTAACATGATTAGGAAACAAACTACCCACAGTCAAGTCATCACAAATCACACTCCAAAACTGTCTAACAATCTTCTCTATGGTTTGAGAAAAATCTGAGTACTTTGAAACAAAGAATAATTTCTCCTCCTTATCAGCAGCTGTGTGACGTATGCTAAACTCATTTCTTACTTTCCTTCCACCACATAATCTGTTTTTATGCCTGACAAAATTTCTACTGAATACCCTCTACTCAGAAGTCTGCGAAACACTTCATCTAATGTCTCATCCCATAAATTGGGATCAGAAGTGTTTCTTAAAATTCTTTTAAATTCCTGTTCAGGCAATGCATTGATTAAATGGGGAGGATGCATACTGCTGGCATGTAGGAAATTATTCACCGAAGTTGGTTTCCTAAAAGGTCTGAATTGTACCTTATGGTCCTCCCCAACATAGAATTCAACATCCAAAAATGAAATTTTTAATCTGGAACATTCAAACACAAAATGAAGCCCATGTGGATTCATATTTAAGTCTTCTTCTCTTGGTGGCCAGCCTGATTAAGGAGACTAATCTATTGAGTCATCCACTCACCAATCCGGGGTAGTCATGACAAGGATCTTCCTTCTGCATTTGGCCAGCAGGCCATGATTGAGGAATGTTTTCTCATCCTGCATTAGGCCTGATGTTTCAGGCCCTGGATATACAGTCAAAAATTGATTTCAGGGTGGGAACATGTGATGCTTTAAAGAATTTGGTTTGGTGGCTAAACCATGCCTATAGTAGCCCTGCCCTCACAGTTCTCTGCCTTTGTGTAGCACATGATTCAGTGATGTTTCTCAATCCATTGATGTCCGTTGCCAGTTTCACATCTTTATCTCTGCATGAACTGACATCTGTGAGTAATGGAGTTCACTGTACTCTTTCACAACAAGACTCTGCAAGGATTTGGAAGATTTCAGTGCCATGCACACTAAAATTAAGACTGAGAATAAGACTATCTCCCAATTCACATTGCCTCTGGATTTCCTATCCTTTGGGGATAGTGTTGGGCTGATGAGGTACAGCTTGGACTAACATCTGGCACGGAGGTTTCTGAAGGAGAAACCTGAGGATCCCTGAGTCATGTTTGTTTTGGATCCTATCAGATGCAGTACTGTCAGAGCTTTCTGGAAGGACCATGATCTTCCCCCATCAGCACTGAAAGAAGTTGACACCTTTTACAAAAAGCCACCCAACTGGTCAGATGTTCATTGTGTTTCACTGTTGCAGTCCTAACAGATGGGTTATCCGGATCGGCCAGAATACCAAAGGTAAGTAAAAATGCCGTCGGTTGTAAAGGTAGTCAGGGCGTCCGATACAAAAGGAAGCAGCCGACATCACTTCCTCAGTCTTCCTTGCAGCGGAGCCCAAAGCAGAAGCTTTTCATGCACGAGTAGCGGTTGGCAGTTTACCTTTGTTGGTTTCTGACTACAAGAGTTGAAGTCTACTACAGCTAAGTACCCCATTGGGGATCCTCTTTTCTTGCCTTAACGAATGTCAGATAAAGTTAATAATTGCCTTATCTGTGGAAAGCAGATTCCCCATAGAGATTTTCATTCCTATTGCATTATTTGTTTAGGCCTTGACCACGACATTCCCAATTGTGATCTCTGTGCCGCCTTTAATCCGCGTACTATCCATAGTCAGGCTAAGATTTTGGCTAGGCGTTTTGGAGTTTGGCCTAAGTTCATTGGTATGGCATCTGCCGGTCTTCAGGCTTCGGATATTCTGAAGAAATGTAAGGATAAAGGACCGCGACATGCCTCAGAAAGCTAAGTCCTCGGATGATAAGTTGGTCGTCAGTCAGGCGGTAGCCAGTGAGACATCTTTGCAGTCCGCAGACGTACAACCGCAGGCCTTGCTTGAGTCCGAGTCCCTTAGGCCTTCGGCCTCCGTTTTGCACTCTGACCTGTCACCAGTCACCTCTTCTTCAAGAGCCGGACCCGCTAAGCTGACTCCGGTCTCCGAGGCCTCCGTTTTGTGTTCTGAGAGCAAACTTCTTTCTTTGACTTCTGCTGCAACTTTGGCGGTTGCCAGGCCTCTCAAGTCCTTCAGGCTTGCAGGTAAGTCTTCCATTTGTAAGCCTGTGAAAAGGCAGGCTCCAATTTCTTCTTGTTCCCCTCAATCCCAAATGGTTAAATGGCTAATGATCTGTTGACTCTTATTGGAGGTTCTCAGCCTCCTCCCCCTAAAAGTAGTAGGGATGTTTCTCCTGAGGTTTTGTCCTGTTTGGGTTCTGAGTCTTCCAGTATTTCTGCTGAAGAAGAGGAATTTTCTCAGGCTTTTTCTCCTTTTGAGGATTCAGATGCAGAGGAGTCCATCTCCTCGGCCTCTCCTCCAGAGGATTTCTCTTTTGGTGATATTTTGAATACCCTCAGGGAACATTTTAAATGGGAAAGTCAGGAATTATCCTCAATCTAAGAAACTGATTAGGGAGTTTCTGGATTTACCTCAGTGTAAGCCTCTTGCTCTTCCCCCTGTGTTGGAAGTTGTTGATGATGTTTTTCTGGAAAATTCCTTGTTTCCAAATTCGGTTCCTCCTGCTCCTAGGAAACCTGACAGGTACTACAGTCACTGATTCGCATTGGTTTCTTTTCAGGAACCCGTTGGCGGATCCAGAGGTTATTTCTCAAGGCCCTAAAGGAGTTAAGGACACTGTTACCAGGAATCCTGTTCCCTCTGACAGGGAATCTAGGAACCTAGATAGGTGGGGCAAGAAAGTTTATACCTCTGCCACTCTAGCTATTAGAGCTACCAATTGTCTTTTTCATATGCTGAAGTTACCAGCAGCACACCTTGGAGGCTATTAAGTCTAAGATAGTAAGTCTGCCTCTTTTGGCAGAGAGTAAAGACATGCAGGATTTACTGAATTCAGCCAGTCTGGTCAATAAGCATTCTTTACATTGTGGTTTTGACATCCTTGAAGCCTCCAGCAGGGCTACGGCTACTGGATCGGTTATTAGAAGGCACGCTTGGCTCAGAGAACAGCCTCTTCCAGCACCATTCAAGGCTAAGCTTTTGGATGTACCTTTGCATAAAGACAGTCTTTTTGGCAGCAAAGCAGAGGAGGTACTTATTTATTTATTTATTTTCAGTTTGATTACTGGGGAAGCTCACTGGGCCAAGAAGTGCCCATTTTCAGTGGAGGCCCGGGGAGAAAAGCTCCATAAGCAATACAATGAAATTAAGGTTACATAATGTTAAAGGTAAAATACAAGAGTAAAATTCATACAGTCAGGAAATACAAATATGTAAAGTGTGCATAATAAGACAGTGCAAATTCAGATTTTTTTTGAGGCAATACAGATATTTACATACTTGGAGTCAAGTGAATGTCAGATGGAGGATTAAGATGGAGGATAAGGCCAAGTCCATGCAAACTGTATTTTCTGCAAGTTCAACCCCCTCGCTTTAGCAAGAATTACCCTTCCAAGAGTTGGACCTTTCCTGATACCAGCAGAGAGAACCATTCCAGGACTAGAGGTTACAAATCTTCTAGGGGGCAGGCGGCTACCCCTAAAAGGTCTAGACGTTGGCAGGATTCCACTTCTAAGGTGGTAGGTTCAAAGCCTGCATCTCAATCAAAACACTCTCAATGACTTTTTCCAACTTCTTGCTTGCCTGGGGAGCCCTTTAGGGGGAAGGTTGCCCCTTTTTGCATATGTCTGGGCCACTATCATGGACAACAAATGGGTGCTCAGAACGGTGCCCCTAGGGCACAAGTTTTCTTTCCGCACCTTTCCAGCTCCCAAGGGATTCCCAGACATTCCTCCATACCAAAGGGCAGAAGTAGAAAAACACATTTTGTCTTTGTCTCTTCTGGGAGCAATAGAATCAGATTCTGCTGAGCAGATAGGCCAGGGCTTTTATTCCAGGCTTTTCTTAGTTGCAAATAAAGAAGGCACCTGGTGTCCTAGCCTAGATCTTTCCATTCTGAACTCTTTTCTAGTAATTCCAAAGTTCAAAATGCTCACCCTGCATCACTTGCTACCAATGCTAGAAAAGGATTCCTGGCTGGTAACCTTGAGTCTAAAAGAGGCTTATCTGCACATTCCTATCAGGGGAAAGTTGAAGGCAATATCTTAACTTCAGAGTGGGCAAGCAACATTATCAATTTTCTGCGCTGCCCTTTGGCTTATCTACTGCTCCCAGCGTCTTCACAAAGTGCCCGGCCCCAGTCATTGCTTTTTGCAGGCAGAAGAAAGTTCAGATTTACCCATACTTGGACGACTGTCTGATTCAAGCAAGTTCTCAGGAACAGCTGTTAAAGGATCTGTAATTCATAAAGACTTTTCTGTCTTCCCTGGGTAAACTCTCAATGAGGAAAAATAAAATGGTGACATCCAAGGAGATAAAATTCCTGGGAGCAAGTCTGAATATAGCCACCCAGATACATCTCACCCAGGAGAAGCAGACAACTCTTTCAGTTTACTTCAAGGACTTGGCAAGCCTGTCCCAGCTCCCTGCAAGGAAATGCCTGCAAGCTCTGGGATTCATGGCATCTGGTATTCTCATGATTCCATATGCAAGACTGCATACGAGGAAATTGCAATGGTACGTCAAGAAAATTTGGTGTCAACACACACGACCTGGATATAATGATGACTCTGCTTCCATATCTGCAGATGGAGTTTCTATGGTGGGCATCAGCTTGTCTACAAAACAGAGGCATGCCTTTTCAACCACCTCCTGCCACTCAAGTTCTGACCACAGATGCATCGGACTATGCCTGGGGAGCACACCTGGATGGCAGATGCATACAGGAACGTTGGAACGCCCAGCAGATGCACCTGCACATAAATCTAAAAGAGTTGATTGCAGTTCAGCAGGCCTTACTAGCTTTCAAGCATCTTCTTTCTCCAGGGACCCTACTTGTCAGAACAGACAACACCACAGTCCTGTAGTACATCAACAAGCAGGGAGGGATTCACTGTTACCCCCTGTGCAGACAAAGCATGAATCTTTGGTCCATGGCAGCATCCCTGGACCTGCATCTCCTAGCTCAGTTTCTTCCAGGAAGGCTTAGTGTTTTGGCGGACCAGCTGAGCAGGCAAACCCTGGATCCTCGTGAGTGGCAGTTAAACAGAGCAGTCTTTTACAGCATCATTCATTGTTGGAGCATGCCTCAGGTGGATCTTTTCTCCTCCCCGGACAGTCATCTTCTGCCTGTCTTTTACACCAGGCAGCATCACAGCAGAGCCTGGAAAGTGGATGCTCTGTCCTTCCCTTGGATGTTGCTGTCAGTGTATGCCTTCCCTCTTCTTCCTTCTCTTCCCAGAGTATTAGTGAAGATCAGGGACGAACGACCAAGGACTAGTGTCATAGCTGCGGACTGGCCTAGACAGCATTGGTATCCACTGCTTCGCACGCCCTCCCAATTTCCTCCTTGGCATCTTCCTCTGAAGCCAGATCCTTTGGTTCAGGAAAGGGGAAACATTCTGCATCCTAATCTTCAGTCTCTCCATTTGGCAGCATGGCTCATTGTATGACTCCTTCCTTTTCTTCTTCCCTTTCCCAGCAGGTGGTTGACGTGCTGAGGGAGGCCAGGAGGCCTAGCACTAGGAAGTCCTACAGTGGCAAATGGGAAAGGTTCTCCCAATGGATGCAGGCTAGAGGGGAATCTTTTCAGTCTACCCTTCCTCTGATCCTGGAATACCTGGCTGATTTGCTTCAGGGTGGTCTTTCTTTTTCCTCTGTCAAAATCCATGCTTCAACCGTTTCTGCTCATTTTTCTCTTGAACAACCCATTTTCTCTCATCCCCTGATGAAAATGTTTCTCAGAGGTGATTGCAACATAAAACCTCCCAGAAGGGCACCTACTCCAGCCTAGGATCTTAATTTTGTCTAGAGAAACTCACTCTTCCTCCATTTGAGCAAGCTGCCTCTGCAGAGTTAAAGTTTCTCTCTTGAAAGGCGGTCTCCCTCTTGGCTATAACTCCAGCAAGGAGGGCTTTGGAGCTGCAAGCTTTGATGACCGTGGAGCCTTTTCTCATTTTCCATGCTGATAGAGTCTCTCTCAGAACGAATTCCTCCTTTATGCCTAAGGTGGTTTCTAGCCTGACTCTTAATCAGTCCATAGACCTTCCTATCTTCTTTCCTAAGCCTCAAAATAAAGTTGAACTTGACCCTACATTTTCTTGATGTGGACAGACAGCTCAAGTTTTACCTGGACAGGACTAAAGACCTTCGGAAATCAGCACAGTTATTGGTCAGTTTTGCCCCTGGAGCTCAGGGCAAGCCTATTTCTAAGCAAACTGTTTCCAAGTGGATTGCACATTGTATCACCTTTTGTTATTCCTTTCATGGCAAAGTTTCCTCCTCGAGGGGTTAAGACCCACTCAGCTAGAGCGGATTTCCATTTCTGCAGCCTTTTTAAGGGGTGTCCCTACTAAAGATATTTTGTAGGCTGCCACTTGGTCTTCTGTTCACACTTTCACTAAGCGTTACAATTTGCCTCTGTTTTCCAGAGCTAGGGCAGGGTTTGCCACTGCTGTGTTGCAGGGCATTATCTCCAGTCCTTGATTCTTATGGTTCCTCCTCCCTTTTCTCTGGTCTTTGGTAATCAGCCCATTTGTTAGGACTGCAACAGTGAAACACGATGAACATAGTACAGTTGTGTACACTTACCATAAATGTAGATGTTTGAGTGTATTCACTGTTGCAGTCCTGGTTTCCCTCTCTTCTTCCCCCTTTTTGTTCGTCCTTTCCTATCTTGAGGTACAGGCTAATTTGGATATTAATTTGGATATTATTTGCCAATGTTGCTTTTGGCTTCAGCCTTATTTCTAGGGACTTTTGATTGTTATGACAAGAAAGACTGAGGAAGTGACTGCAGCCGACGTCATTTTTACTTACCTTTGGTATTCTGGCCAATCAAGGGCTACCGGGAGCCGGATAACCCATTTGTTAGGACTGCAACAGTGAATACACTCGAACATCTACATTTATGGTAAGTGTACACAACTGTACTTGTTCTTGTCTCAGCTTTCCATTGCTGACTGCAATCTCTTTCATTCAGCAGGGGTTCCCGAGAGAAAAGAATCTTGCCACCTTGTGGCTGAACATGGGGAGTAGAGATGTAGATTAATGTGGCAAGAGGGTCTTCCCTTTACCACATTGGGGCTCTGTGTGCTTGACTATTCTTCTGCCTTGCTCCAGCTGCAGGTTTACCTGTTGGAAAGATGTTTGACAGATGACATACCAGAGACTAAGCTGAAGGATGACCTTTGACATGCCTTAATAGGATTATAGCAGTGACATGATCGCATTAATCCAAACTCTGTACTGTGATGGTGTGCATTCTGTTGTAATTGAGATTATGCAGATGCTTTGAATAAAGTTCCAGCGAGTGTCTGTACAGGGTGGGATAGCTGAGACTGTTCACAGGGTGTAGTTCAAGAACAAAAACTTTGGTGCTCCTTTTTTGGGGATGTATTCTTTAATTAACCTGGTCAAGACTTGATTGATGACCTCTGGCAAGAATGTAGGCCCCATTGTGTGTAGATGGGCACTATGATCTCCTCACACTTCCACCCCTTCCTTTGCTAGACCTGTTGAATCCAAAAAAGAGGAAGAGGCTACTTTGGCATTTGAAGGGGGTCCTCAAGTGTCACGTTGTCTTGCCCCTTCCTGTGCTGGTGAAGTCACCCAGTTTGTTGATTCCCCTGATGTCCATGCAGTAGTCATTTCTGCAGTCCTGATCTACTCATGTTCGAAGGAAATTGTTCTCTAGTGTTACTCTGCTTAGGAGGATGCTCAAAACGGACAATTGAGTACTAGATGTGGTCATCTTTGGTACTTTTTGAAGCTAATAGACTCTGTTACAGAAAGAGCTTCACTGGTGAATCAATCCATTTCAGTGATGCTACAGGGATAGACCCCAAGCCCTTTTGTTCAGTGGAGCCAAAGAAGCTGCCTGTCTGTTGGAGAAGGGGCAGTGATTTTACCTCTGGTACATTTTGGTCTTTAAAGGGAAAGATGATTTTCATCTAATTCTGGACAGTACTTCTGGTACGCTCAGTTCCATATAAGTACCTTTCTGGGGAATCATGCCTTTTCTTCAGTGGAATGCCTGGATGGTGTCACAGGACATGATGGGTGCCTTTTGGCATATCGTTTTGGTTGTGGTCCACAGATGAGACTCATGTAGTTTGCTCTGGGTGATAATCGCTACCAGCACCAAGCGCTGCCATTGAGTTTTCATCAACATCCAGGGTCTTCAGTAAAATGTTAGATGTGGTGGCTGAAACCTTGCAGGAGAAAGGTTTCCTGATGCTTCTTTTAGTATGACGTATTCCTGATAGTCTCATCTTTACAGTCACTGGCAGTAGCTGGCAACCTTAGTTGTTACCATAAATTGATTGCAGCCCTTTTTTACTGCAGTTCAGACAGATTCTTCATCAGAGTGTATTTCAGCACTCTAATGTTGGCTATTCCTGTCCCTGGAGAGGACTCAAGTGCTCATGTCTTTGGCTGCCTAGGAGAGGCTACAGTTCGAGTCTATACCCAGACTCTGCTGTAACTTTTGGATGTGAAGACTACTGCAACCTTTTTGGCACAATATGCATGCCTAGGGATACAGCTGTTGCAGTGTACTGTGAGATTGTTGGCTTTAGAACTGACACATGTTCATGGAACTTCTGTTTGTGTCAGACCCCTGAGACTAGTCCTTCGGATGGTGGGTATTTCTCTCCAGTCTGTTTGGGGTGTTTTCCCTTTTTTGGCATGGAGTCCATTGCACGTCTTGGTATTGGACTCTTCATTTTCAGGCTGTGAGCCCACTTAGCCTTTCACACTTTGTAGATGTAAGACAAGGCTCCACATCAGCCAGTTGGAACTCAAAGTAGTGCTCTTTCCCTGAGGGCCTTGGAAGAATAACTTTATCCTGAGTGCCACTGCATGTGGTCAGAGGGAGACACAAGGTCTTACCCCTTTGGCAGAGAAGCAGCAAGTGATCATCTTGCAGTGGACTTGACATGTGTTTTCTTGTGTCAGTAGTACACATCCTTCAGAGAAATTAACAAAACTGTTGGATGCTCTGAGCTGGAATTTGTTGTGACCTGGACCTACAGCTTCAGAGACCATTACTTATTAAGGTATTCTGGAAGGGGCAATGTGGAGGCTGACACTTTTGGCTCAGTGGGAGAAAAACAATGGACTCCTTTTCTCTCATTAAGCACAGGAGGTTCTTGCAATCCTTGTCACTATCCTGTTATAACCATATGTTTCATCACAGAGTTCATGGAAGTAAGACAGACACTCACTTTCTTCAACCACTATTGGCTGAGGAATAGTGTTACTTCAGTTGTTAAGGGACCCAGTAAAGCAGGAAAATGCCCTTCATAGCTAGTGGCATAGCTGGCTGCATTTGTGGGCCTGGCTGTTGATGCAGCCACCCTTATTTTGCTAAACTTACTGGTATGAGACTCTGAGTTGATTGCAGCTGCCAGCAGACTTTCTTACCGGCAGGTTTTATGCCATTGAGTTGAAGAGATTCTTACTTTGAGTGGAGCAGAACCCAGTTCTGCTTTGGTTGGCAGGTGTTCAGGTGGTGCCTATATTTTCTGCACCCCCCCCCCCCCGGTGTCCTCAGCTGCTGTCATCTGTCCTTTGTCCCCTCTTAACACAGTCATTCCTCTCCACGGGACCAACAAAGTCTTGCCATATCTTTCTTTTGACTGGTGAGCAGTCCTTGTACAGGGAGAGTGTGTCTTGAAATATCTCTTGTGTTTTCATCATCCAGATTTCCTACAGGTGAGAATCCGGCATTATATATGCAGCCGGAAGTGGGGATATTTTTGGATATGCAAAACAAGGCAAGGGAATCTTAAATGGGCAGAGCAAACATAGTATCACAGGCATCATCTCCTGTGATGCTGGTCTACCTGTGTCCCCCTGCTTTTACAAGTAAGGAAGACTATTCTTGTATACAGGGAATTCTTGCTTTGTCCTCCACCAGGGCATGCCCATATGTATTCAAAACATCAGTAGTTGATGTAATCTGTTTAGTCCTTCAGCATTTAACATAGCAGTTCATGATAACTTTTTGACTTATTATTCCAGTGTCTCGGATATTGTGACAATGATTTGCCTCCTAGCTCACTGGTGATACCCAGCGGGGTTTTAACTGGAGTTAATTCCTTCTCACCCTTCTTTCACATGCAGAGTACTGTGGGGTCCCATTCTCATTTTGTTGCTTTTCACTATATATGTGCTGCCATTTAAGACTTATTTGAAGCAGAGGTTTTAATTTAATTCTTTTGCTAGTGACATGCAACTCTTAACTCTTCTTCTCTCAAGATTCCGTGTTGACCTAAACTAAAGAACCTTAGACTTGGAAGATATCTATAACTAGATTACCGATTGGATGAAACTTAAGAAGGTATTATTGGTGTTCATGCCACCATTTGTACTTCCTCTGTCAAGTTTTGTCCCTAGATGTCATCAAACTGGAATTTATTTCAATGTGCATAATTTAGATGTTGTATTTAATCGTCTCACCATTTAGGATCAGATTTCTGCTGTCATCAGAGTCTGTTGTTATCATCTGAGGAATATCGCCTTGATTAAGGATTTAATTCCATGAGCTGCCTTAGCTATGATTGCCCATGCCTTGGTTTCTTCATGACCGGACTACTTAAAATATCCTCTGCCTAAGGTTGCTGGATTTTGAGCTTGACCAGTTATAATTACTACAGAATTTTCCTGCCCTGCTACTTACTGTGATATGTTGATACTGACATATTGTAGGTTCTGCACATGTTGTCTTTTTGCTGTCATATTGCATATAAAAGTCTTGCACTAGTTTATCTTGCCTTTCGCAACATGGGCCCCACTTATTTTAAGGAATATCTGAGCTGGTGTATGCCTGCTCATACTCTTTGCTTTTCCGGCCATGAATTTCTAGGTGTTCTGAGGTTCTGAGGTTTCAACTAAATTCTTCAAGCTAAGGTTCCTTCATGCATCAGAAGCTATGCCTTTGGAACCTCATTCCAGTGACTAGAGATTATCCTGATAGTTGATTGTTTCAGGTGCTTGCTCAAAATGTACCTTTTCAGACGTGTTTGACAGTTATCTTTTTTTTTACCTCATTTATGAGGATTAGCTGTATCTTAACTTTTCTTGTTTTTTGTAGGTTTATAATGGTGTTTAGTCTATAAGCACTTAAAGAATTATGTTTGTTGGTGGTGTGCAAGTCATTGATGTTGAGCAGAAGGGGACCAAGGAGCGAGACCCTTCTGGCACAGCTACAGATATAAGTAGTAGGAACAATCTGTCAAATGGAAAACTTCCTGTCACATAAGTAGCTACTGAACTAAGCGAGGTGAAGAGGAGATAATTTGTGAATTAGTTCAGAATGTGAGATAGTGTCACAGGCTTTGTATAGCTCCAGGAAGCGAGCAGAATTAAGTTTGCCTTCAGTCATGTTGGACTTTCCTGTGTGGATGAAGCGGAGTAGTGTTGTTATGGTACTGCGGTTGGGGTGGAAACTTTGTTGGCGAGAGAAGAATAAGTTATCATCTAGGAGATGTTTAAGGAGTTGTTTGTGGATGCATTTCTAAGGATTTTTGATATGGGCAAAAGAATGGCATTGGGTCTGTAGTTGGGTGGTTCTAGAGATTTACCTGCTTTATGCAGAGGTAGGATATAGTAATTTTTTTCCTGGTGGCCTGAACATAGTTTTCGTTGCTGGATCAGTTTATCAGTATTGAGATTGGGTAAGCCAGTGCTTTAGTGGCCATTTTTAAGTATTCTATGAATCCATTATTGTGGGCTAGGGTGGCAGGGTTTAAATTGAGTGTTCTTTTTTATTTTGGAAGTGGTGTTTGGCTGGAAGGCAAAACAGTTTCTACTTGGTTCACGTGAGAATCTGAGAATGAGTGATTATTAGTTTGGTATATTAAGGAGGTAAGTATGTAAGTGAAGTGGATGTTAAATTATGTGACAGTCCTTTCCATTTGGGTTAGTTGTGGGGTGGGTTAAGTGGGTTGCCAAGGTTTAACAGTTTTGTAGTTGATCAGTAATTTATTTTGATTAACTTAATTTCTGTTTTTGCTTGGTTTCTAAGGCATTTATAGTTTTGTAATTTGGTAGTAGTATTGTGTAGTCAGATTTTCCAACCATTATTTTTCTGCTTCATAAGTTTAGTTTTTTTTTGGACAACCAGGGACTTCACCATTTTTGCTCTGAAAAGGGCTTGTTCATGTAGAATATTTAGGAAGACCTGGTTGAATACTGAGCCTGCTTCATCTAAAAGGTGAGTTTTGAGAGAGCTCCGATTATCTTGATGGCATTACTGTATTGATCGAATGTCATTTTCATTTGTTCCACAGTCTGTGGGTTTGTATCTGAACCTTGGGTCCGACATGGCCACTTTCTATAGCCCTAGGATCCGATTCTTGAGCTCCTCCCCTACCTATAATGACTCATTTCCCCCAGATTACCTCATATCTTGTTTGCCGCTAAACAGGACTGACAGGATTATGACTCTCTCGAGCTCCTAATGGGTTAGCGAGTGTTTTTGTGTATTCCTACCCTCCTTTTCATAGTTTTCCTCGTTTCTCTTTTTTCTAACCATCCTCCCCCTGTTAATAGATAGAAAAAAAAGTACTTTATTCATAATTAAATCTTTTCTAGTTTCCTCTTCATTAGACCTATCTACTCTCACTTTTTCTCTGTCTCTCTCTCTTTTTTGTTGGCTTAAAATGTCTGAAAAAACAGTTGGTTTTAAAACAAAATGCACTTCCTTTAGACACAATATTCCTAAATCTGATGCCCATAGGGAGTGTGCTTACTGCTTAGGCCCTAAACATTTGAAGTCTCCTTGCTCCATTTGTGCAGGCTTTAATCAGCATGCCATAAGTGACAGGAGGAATAAGTTTATACTTAAAAGCCTCTTGCCTTCTGCTTCTTTTCTTGGCACTTCTTCCTGAGGGTCTCAAACCCCAAGAAACAAAATTAATCCCGAGAACACTGGCTGAACTGCCAAAAAAAGTTCAGAAGACCTTGGATCCAAAGCCTACAGATTGTACACTGGCTACACCTGTATCTCCTATTACCATTTGGACCTGCCTGGAGCTGGTCCATCTGACTCTGGGTTGTACTGGGCTCCTGCAATCACCAGAAAGATCTTCCAGGCCTTCCTTCACCTCCTCGTCCATTAGATCTTCCCACAGTCTTTTCAAAGCTGAGGTGGATAGAATGATGAGGAAATATCTCTGGGTACAAATCCATATGGAGGTTTTGCCAGCTCCACCCCCCTCTGAATCTGTGAGCCTTCCTTCTGCCTTTATTTCAGTTGCTCCTTCTCCGATTCAACCACTTGTTTCAGAGCCCTTGGATCCGAAGACCTTGAGAGTCGAGACTTCTAATCCAACAGTGCTTCTCACTTAGACTTCAGCCATCTCCCTGACTTATTCTGTGCTTAACTTTTATAAATCAAAATATAAATGGCCCCTCCTAAAGCCTCATTCCTCTCTACTTTTAAAACTAAGAGACAACATTCACCCCAACCATTACTTAATGAGCCCTTTAATGTAAGGTCATCAGCAAGTACATTCTATATCATCTCTAACACACAAGCAACAAATCCCAATGGCCTCCACCTCTGTCATTTAAACCTCAGAAGTATCTGAAACAAAGTCCATGAAGTCCATACCTGGTTAGATCAGAACTCCCCAGCTACAATGGTGGTAAATGAAACCTGGCTAAGACTTGACATTCTGTGCTTAACTTTTGGGCGGCCACGGTGGTGCAGTGGATGTTCATCGTGTTACAGTGCTGCAGTCATTACACTTGAGTTATTCTGCCGTCAGGCGGTTCCCCAGTTGGCCTGAGTTCCAAAGTCTTGGTCCGGCATTGGTTGCTGTCACCTCCTCCCTGACGTCAGTGCAACAGGGGTATATAAGATGCAGGCGACGCTATTTTCTACAGTCTTTCTAGCCGCACAGTGCCCGAAGCAGAAGCAGTTCGCAAGTGCCGGTCGGCTGACTCCTGAGATTTTCATTCCGAATCCAGAACCAAAGTCTTCTAAAAAAGCTAAGTACCCCGTTGGAGAAACTTTTTCTTGCCTCAGACCGATGTCAGTAAAAGTTAATAACTGTATTTCTTGTGGGAAGCAAATACCTCATAAGGATTTCCACTCCTATTGTATTCCATGCCTAGGCCATGACCACAACGTCACTGGTTGTCGGTTTTGTGCTAGGTTTAACAAGCGCACTATTAAACGTCAGTTTGATTTTGCTCGACATTATTTTGGCAGAAAATTGAATTACACCATGCTGTCGGAACGTACGACGACCGTAATGCTTAAAAAGCGCAAGGACAAGGACAGGCATTCGAGGCCCAAAACTGACGACGAGGCCTCTTCTAGGCCGGTCGCTGGTTCTCTGGTTTTCAGCGAAGCACCTATGCAGCCCCTGACGACCGCTTCCACAGAACCACAGACCGCCTCCGACTCCCACGTGGAGCAGGCTGGGCCTTCTGGCACACTAGGTTTTCAGCTTTCCAATCCTAACCCTACAGAGGGGACCGAAGTAGCTGAGCAATCCACAGCTACAGAGGGTGTTTTCAGACCTACCAGTTAACCATTAAACCCTCTGCTAAGTCTAAGCCCCCCTTAAAGGCAAAGAAACAGACACAACTCTCTCCAGGACAGGCTTCCATACCTAAGAAACAAATGCTAAAAATGGCCGAAGACCTAATCACCCTGATCAGAGGGACCCATCCCCCTCCTGATAAAAGGCCCAGACAGGATGCAGACTATGAATCTTCCGACCAGGTGTCCATTTCCTCAGACTCTTCGTCGGATCTAGGATATTCTTTACCCCCTTATGAGGATTCTGATGCTGAGGAATCAATTCCATCAGCCTCTCCGCCTGAGGACTACTCCTTTGGGGAGACCTTACATACCATGAGGGAACATTTCCATTGGGAAGGCCAGGATTACTCAGAATCCAAGAAAAGGCTCAGAGACTTCCTTTTATTGCCTCAACACAGACCCCTTGCTATCCCCCCAGTTTTAGATATTGTTGATGATGTGTACACTGAATCCAGCTTAAACCCTGACTCCTTACCCCCAGCCCCAGTTAAACCTGATAGATATTACAGAGTCCCTGACTCTCACAAATTTCTGTACAAAAGCCCTGTTGCTGACCCTGAAACTATTTCTCAGGGACCTAAAGAGATTAAGGCTTCATCAGCAAAAAACCCAGTCCCCTCTGACGGAGATTCCGGAGCATTAGACAGATGGGGAAAGAGGGTATATAAATCTGCAACTTTAGCAATGAGAGCCTTGAACTGCCAGTTTGACATGCTAAAATATCAGCAATTTTTGATGTCTCAGTTGAAACAGAAGATGCTTCCAGATTCAGATCCTCCTAATTTTAAAGAAATGCAGGATTTATTGCATGCAGCTGAACAAGTGGGAAAACATACTTTGCAATGTGGGTTTGATTCCTTAGAGGCTTCCTGTAGAGCAGCAGTTACAGCCTCTGTCATTAGAAGGCATGCTTGGTTAAAAGAACATACGTTGCCAGATCATGTTAAGGTCAAATTATTGGATGCACCTTTGCAGCGGGGTGTGCTGTTTGGAGTTAAGGCAGAGGAGGCATTAAAGAAGATGGAGGATAAGGCAAAATCTATGCAAACAATGAAAGATTTCTTACAGGTTCAGCCTCCTCGTTTTAGCAGAAATTGGCCAAGAAAGAATTGGTCCTTTCCAGTCACAGACAGACCTCAAAGGGGCAGATACAGACGTCCAAGAGGTAGAGGTCAGGCACAAGGCCCTTACAGGCCTTAACAATGGGGTACACCAGGCAAGAAAGAAGGGGAAGACGGGCCTCAACCTTATAAAAAGCAACCTCAATGACTTTCCACTTCAGCTGCCAAACAGCTCTCTCTTGGCAGCCCCCTTAGGAGGAAAACTGGCACTTTTCTATCACAATTGGCATTGCATCACCAAAGACAAATGGGTTCTCAACATTGTATCTCAAGGTTACAGGTTCCACTTTCACACTCTGCCAAGGTTAAAAGGAATGCCAAATCTGCCACCAAATCAATGGGCAGAGGCTCAAAAACAAATTACAGCACTCATGGACATGAGAGCTATTCAAAAGGTACCACCACAGGAGCAAGGACAATGATTTTACTCAAGACTCTTTCTGGTTCCCAGAAAGGACAAAGCCTGGAGACCCATTCTGGACCTTTCTTCACTAAACACTTACCTGGATGTTCTGAAATTCAAGATGTTGACACTACAGCAGCTTCTTCCCATGCTGGGCAAGAAAGCTTGGCTTGTGACTGGACCTCAGAGGCATACCTGCATGTCCCTATCAGACAAAACTGCAGAAGATACCTCAGATTTCTAGCAGGTTCAATGCACTGTCAATTCTCTGCACTGCCCTTTGGCTTATCTACTTCGCCCAGGGTCTTCACAAAGTGCCTGGCACCAGTAATTGCATTTTGCAGGCAAAAAGGAATTCAAATTTATCCATACCTGGGCGACTGCCTGATTAAGCAGAGAGCAAGGACATTCTACTAAAGTATCTGGCATACGTAAAAAAGTTATTAAGTTGGCTGGGGTACACAGTAAACGAAAAGAAATCAAAACTAGTGCCCTCACAACAGATAATATTCCTGGGTGCCAGCTTGAATGCAACTGCCCAGATGACTTATTTCACGGCAGACAAGCAAGGACAACTGACTTAATACTTTCATTTAATGGCAACAAAGACCCAACTCCCTGCAAGAAAAATTCTGCAGGCCTTGGGCTACATGGCATCTTGCATACTACTAATTCCATATGCCAGACTGCATATGAGGAAACTACAATGGTACCTAAAGAGTGTATGGTCTCAACACTGTCAAAGTTTGGAAACAGTTATACCACTAATTCCTTGCCTACAACAGGAGTTTCGATGGTGGGCTCAAGCTTGTCACCTCAACAAGGGACAGCCTTTCACTCAACCCATAGCCAGGCAAACACTGACAACAGATGCATCGGATTATGCCTGGGGAGCACATATGGCAGGAAAATGTATTCAGGGTGAGTGGCCCACAGAGCAAAGACATCTCCACGTCAATCAAAAAGAGATGCTAGCTGTACAAAATGCAATTATAGCCTTCAAGGGCCTGCTGCATCCAGGACAATTACTACTAAAGACAGACAACACGCAAGGGGGCACACACACTCCTACCCCCTCTGCAGACAAGCCATGACCTTGTGGAACACAGCTCTAAACTGCCAAGTTCATCTGCAAGCACAATTCCTGCCAGGAGAGAAAAACACACTGGCAGACGACCTAAGCAGAAACATCATGGACCCCCACGAATGGGAGTTGAACCCACAAATATTCAGAATGATACAAAAATGGTGGAGCCCGGACATAGATCTGTTTGCTTCCCCAATGAACTGCCAATTACAGAAATTCTGCACAAGGAGCTACCATCCACAAGCATGGAAAGTGGATGCCCTCTCATTCAGCTGGAAAAAACTACAAGTATACGCTTTCCCTCCTTTACCTGTCCTTCCAAAGGTACTCATAAAAGCCAGGCAGGAAGAGCCAAAGATGATCCTGATTGCACCAGACTGGCCACGCCAGCACTGGTACCCAATCTTAAAGAACTTAGCACAAGAACCACCCTGGATTTTGCCTCAAATCCCACAGTTGTTGACACAGCACAACAATCAGATACTTCACAGCCAGCTAAAGACCTTAAATCTAGCTGCATGGAAAATTCCTTAGTCAAGCAAGCAGTGCCTCTCTCCAAAGCTGTTATGGATGTCATTCTGGAGGCCAGAAGGCCTAGCACAAGGAAAGCCTACTCTGATAAATGGAAGAGATTCTGTGCCTGGAAACAAGCGCACAGCCTTGACCCTCTTGTCCCAAACATTCCTCAGATACTTCAATACTTAACTGAGATGCTGGACAAGGGTCTCTCTTTTTCATCCATCAAGATCCATGCCTCTGCTATTTCTGCTCATTACAACACGGATCCACCAATTTTTTCTAATCCTTCGCTCAAACAGTACCTCAGAGGGGCTAAAAACTTAAGACCACCCCGTAGAGCACCTACACCAACTTGGGACCTCAACTTTGTTTTGGAAAAATTAACTTTACCTCATTTTGAGCCAGCTAGCACAGCAGATTTAAAATACATCTCTTGGAAAACTGCTCTGCTACTGGCAATAACATCAGCACGAAGAGTTTCAGAATTACAGGCACTAATGGCAGTGGAACCTTTCCTCATCTTCCACCAGGACAGGGTCTCTTTAAGAACTAACCCTACGTTTATGCCAAAGATAGTATCAAGTGTGGCTCTAAACCAAACTATTCACTTGCCAACTTTTTATCCAAAACCGCAGAACAAAGGGAAGAGACTGCTACATTCTTTAGACATTCATAGGCAGTTACGCTTCTACTTGAACAAAACCAAAGCTTTCAGAAAATCTGAGCAATTATTGGTAGCATACGCTGCAGGAACACAGGGAAAAGCCATTTCAAAGCAGACTATTTCAAAATGGATAGGACACTGTATACATTTCTGTTACACCCACCATGGGAAACCTGTACCCAACAGCATTAGATCTCACTCCACCAGTGTAACAGCCACTTCAGCTGCCTACCTCAGAGGAGTACCTACCAAGGATATTTTGGAAGCAGCAACATGGAGTTCTGTGCATACCTTCACCAAACATTACCATTTGTCTTTATACTCCAAATCCAGAGCTGGCTTCGCCACTGCTGTACTGCAGGGCCTTATAGCCACTCCTAATGCCTTATAGATCCAGCCTCCCTACCTCAGCTTTGGGGTTCCACCCAAGTGTAATGATTGCAGCAGTGTAACACGATGAACATAGTACAGTTTTGTACCTACCATAAATGTAGATGTTCGAGTGTAAACACTGCTGCAGTCCAGGTTACCCTCCCTCCTTCCCCCCTCTCTCTCTTTCTGGTACTTACATAGGTCATCTACCCTTTATTACCTATGGGGAGTATTTGCTGGTAACTCAAAATGGTTGTTTGCTTTTCTTTTGTATATTATTCTAGCAATTTGAATTGCCTACCTATTTGGGGGCACCTGACATCTGTGGCAAGAAAAACTGAAGAAAACTGCATCGGCTGCATCTTATATACCCCTGTCGCACTGACGTCAAGGAGGAGGCGACAGCAACCGACGCCGGACCAAGACTTTGGAACTCAAGCTGATTGGGGAAATGCCTGACGGCAGGATAAGCCAAGTGTAATGACTGCAGCAGTGTTTACACTCCAAACATCTACATTTATGGTAGGTACAAAACTGTACTTTAGCATTCTCCAGTTCAATTGTCAGCTGGGGTGCCTTCTGTGCGGAGTCTGCATGTCCTCCCTGTGGTCGCTTGGGTTTCCTCTGGGTGCTCCGGTTTCTTCCCACATCCCAAAGACATGCAGTAGGTGGATTGGACACTCTCTAAATTGACCCTGTGTGTGAGTGTGTGCGTGTGCCTTTTGTGGAAGGTTGGGTGCCGGGCTGGTAACTCGACACCGTAAAACTCCACTGCCAGTCATGAGCGGACAGATGATCCACTGTGGCGACCCCTAACCGGTAGAAGCTGAAAGAAGAAAAAGAAGATGATTCTGTGCTTAACTTTTGATATTGGAAATTATTTGCTTTTAAAGTAGGGAATGCTTGTATGGTGTAATATAGGGACTATGAGAGAGTGATGCTTTGGTGTGTTATAGTTAAGGGGAAAGTGATAAAATGTAATATGGACTGCTAAGGAGAGTGCTAGGATAGGTAATGGCAAAGAAAGTTGCCTGTTGATAGGTTGTGGCTAAGAAATTTGATGGGGAATAACTTGGTTGGGAAATATGAGGAAAGAAGGACTGTGGTACTTATTCTAGGAGCTAGTAGAAGTAGACAGAAGTTGGAAAGGGTAGCCGAGATGAAGTAGGAGAAAAAAGTTGAAGAGGGAGAGATTGTGCAGTGTTATACGTTTGTGTGAGGTATCATTAAGTTTGTATAATGAGAGATTGGATGTTGAGGTGTGTAGAATTAGAGATTAAGGGAGTAGTATTTAGATGATTAGTGTTGAGGATGACTGATTTGAGTTATAAGGGAGAAGAAAAGCTATATTAACTGGTGGGATTTAGATTTGGTGTTTGCCAGATTACATGAATAGAGGATGATTGGGGCTGGCTGTGTTGGAGAGGAAAAAGTAGTTCTAGTCTAAGTGAAGGTTTTGGCAGGTAGGAGTAGGTGATGGATTAGTTATGTCCTGAGTTAAGACTCAGATTAGTTGAGGAGAAAAGAGTTTGATGCCAGGAAGGTGACACAGGTATGTTTCTGTACGGGGGGGGGGGGGGTGTTCAAATAGTGGGAATGTTGGGAGGAGGTAGTAACAGAAGAAGAGAAAGAGTTGAATGTGATTGTTTGGTTTAGATAATATATATTTCAGTGCCTTTCTTGGCTTCGTTAGATTGGGATGGATTTTCTGGATCTACTGTGGCTTCTCATTGGCTTAATTGGTTTGGGGGTGGAGATACAGGATCTTTAAATATGGAGAATGGTGGATGGGATTGGGAATAGGATAAGGGAGTGAAGTGAAGAAGTGTGTAGGGTTTTATCAGCTAACTGAAAAATATTACGCTTGCTCTGTTTGTTGTTTTTCTCTGCTTAAAGTTGCCAAGTCCATTGAACACAAGCTTGGTCCACAACCTGTTTCATCATAGGCCCTAAAAGGGTTTCATTTATATACATGAGTACTGGCAGTATTAGAATCCTTGGTGCAGAACTATCACCTTTGCAGTGACTGGCAGTTGGTGCAGAGATTAAAGTTGTGAGTTGTAATTCCGTGGTACAGGGTTTGATTTACTTAGCCCTCATTTGCCTACTGTTCAACATCGATCAAGTCACTTAACCAGACATTGCTCCTGAGTCACCCCTGAAAAGGATCTGTGTTTTCAGTGGGCCTAGCTGGTTAACAAGTAGTATTATTGTTCTTATCACATTATTACAACCTCTGAATCTTGTCTGAAACTTGAAGATGGATTATCTTTGTGTGTGTTTCATGTTAATCGAGTCTTTCATGGTTGAAAGCCAGCAATAAGAGTTGGTGAGGATGTACTGTGTTTATCAGGAATTATGAGTAGCCTTTATCTCAAGATCACCTAACAGGACTGACTCAAGATAGCTTACCTGCTCCCATCTAACAGGGGATCACCTTAAATGTACAGTTTGCACCATTTATAAACGTACCCTTTCACCATTTGTGGTAAGAGCATCATGGGATCTGTGGCCTCCTGCATA
This sequence comes from Protopterus annectens, assembly GCF_019279795.1. Taxonomy (NCBI): domain Eukaryota; kingdom Metazoa; phylum Chordata; order Ceratodontiformes; family Protopteridae; genus Protopterus; species Protopterus annectens. Next base: position 548,527,249 of record NC_056747.1, on the reverse strand, counting down.
TCTTGACCTTGCTTCAATTCTTCTAAAGACTTCAACATTCTTTGAGATTGACATTCTTTTAGGTTACTAGAAGATGCATAAACTAAACCTTTCCTTACATAACTGATAATCCACCCCTATCATTCCTGATTCATTCTGTCCAAACCAGTTGTTATTGCACTAGGTGCTGGTAACTTCCACTCAAAGAATGTTGATATCTCATTTTCTCTGCACACTTTTTAGTGGGTATTGCTTCATATCAGCCTGCTTTTTCCACTGAAAAATCCTAAGACTTGTGGGAAACAATCACAGTCACGTATTGTAGAGCATTGGGAAACAATTACAACTGTTTATTATCCATTCAAGTGAAGCCATGAACTGTTGTCAGCTTGCTCAGATGATCACATGTAACATGTAAAGACGGCTGTAACACTGCCCCTGTATTCTTATTTACTTGATTTTTTCTTTATTTTATTTTTTTTGCTTTTCTACTAGAGTTACAATTTATTTATCCTGTTTGAACCACATTTTACTTCTGCACAAAAAAAAACACACCACGAAGTGGGCATACAGTGTCCCTGTGAATGAGTGTTATCACCCTCTCTTGCTTGTGATGTTACCCTCAGTTTAACCCTTCTTTTTGTCTAGATATCACAGCCTCATCTCTAGTGTCTGCTAGAGATTTGCAGGAAAGCCATGCATCTCGGGAGATGCACCCCAGTTCACCAACTGAGAGGGGTAAGCAGGATCAGCTTCATCATTTGTCTTCCTCCCTGTCCAGCTCACTCATCATCTGAGTTACTCTCTAGTTGTCAATGTAAAATAAATATTTTCCATTTCTGAACCAAATGTACTTCCCACAATCCAGCTTTTTGACTATCTCCAGGCATCAAGTATGAGATTAAAGACAAAGATCTACTTGGTACACCTTTGTAATCCTTATTTTCACCTTTGACTTGCTCAGCATATGGTTAAACAGAAGTCAAAGCAGAAAAATCAACCAATAAGGCTGCAGTTTAATACCCAAAATAATGGTGACTTAGCAACTCCAAAGGTCTTCTAGAGAGATTTTGTCAGTATAATTTGAGAATTTCACTCTGCTGATCTACTTGGAATTAGTACAGTGGTCAAGCCTTTTTGCAGTACAAGTTCTGCTACTTGCCTATTTGCTCCACTTAAAAATGCTGTGTTTATGATTCCCACATAACCAGCTACTCCAGTGCTACCCCCCTTAAGTAATTGTTTACACACCTTCCTTTTTCTTCTCTACTATCACCATCCAGAATGTGAACCACTGATCAAAGATGCTTCCTGTCAAGATCATGATGGTAGGTGGTTTGACTCCCACATTCATAAATGCATCTATTGCATTGATTTCCTTTCTTCTACTTCAGTATATCATCACCTAGATCTGGTATTGGGAGTTTCAGCTTTATCACCTGTAGGGCATTAGAGAGACTAGCATCTAAAACTTTAGCAGGCTAACAAAAGCTCCTCACATTACCTGCAATGCTGTGTGATTAAGGATCTTTTTATTTTACTGTACATTAACGACACTTGGATCTTTAAACCAGCTGCAGGTTACCTCTTCTGTTATTGCACTTTGTTCTAATTTTTTGTCTGTTTTGTCGTACAGCTATTTATCATCATTGGTTACTGTTTCAGAACCTATTAGATCAGCTGTTTCTTTCTTGGAAATTTCCATCAGCATTGTTTAGTTGGGTTCCTATTATTTACCTCATTGGGGGTGTGTGGGGGTGAAGTCCCCCTCTTTGTAGTGTTTGTGGTTATTTGTTGGTGTTTGTAGGGCAAGAGATTTCTTTCCAAGGGAAAGAAATCGCTTGTGGAGGTTCGATATTTTGAAAGTTTGCAGTTTTAGGGTTGATGAGGCGTTTGATTGAATGCTTCTTCGAGGAAATAATATAGACCTATTTAGTTACCTCCCTATTTAGACCTTTTCATTTATAGAGTTAATTCCTTTTGTTTTTTTTTTTGTTTTTTTTAGCTCTCTTTGTCCCTGTTCGCTGGTAAACTAAAAGGGACCATCATTTGATAGCTGCTATGGTCAACTAAAAGGGACCATCATTTGATAGCTTTCATGGGTGGTTTGAGGATTTTCACATGAAACCTTACAGTTCCCCAAGGGACACTCCACCCATGGAGCAGAATCGGCTGACCACACTGTATGTCCCTTTCCTCTGCTAAGGATGGTGCCCGCTAACAGCCCACCATGTCTCTCAAACCTAGGAAGTGATTTCTCCACTCTCTACCAGGAAATCACACTTCCCTTTGTGTTTCCCAAACACCTGCAACACTTCCTCCTCAGGAGCAGCAAGTAGGACATGCCCCTTAATTCCTCTCCTTCCCTGCCTGGCTCATGTACTGCAGGAGCTGCTGTTTGAGCCCTGGTTGCCTGGGTCACTGGGCATCTATACCCTTAAGGTCAATAGCAAAGCTCCCTTAGTAGACAAGGACTTTTCTGCAATCTTGTTCCCAAGAAACCTAAGTCTATGGCTTCTTCCCATGTTGACATTGCTAAAGCTTGTGTTGTACTGGTGTTTGAGGAATCCCGGCCTCCTCTGCCCTGTTTAGAAATTCTTCTCTGCAACCTCTGAAACTAAATTTAGGAAGCTTCTGGTAAGTTCTCAACCTTCTTCCAGGCCTCTCATTTCCCATAGACCCATTTCTGTTGAATTGGATTACACCAAGATGTGTTAGATCTTTATGTAGATGCAGCACATGTGGTACCTGATCTCTTCCCTTCCTAACATTGAAGAGATCAGAGAACCTTCGTTATTAAGTTTTGTTTCTCATTGTTCAAAATTCTCTCACTGGACTCTTTTCAGGCTTCTGTCAGATTGTGACAGTTTGACCATCAGCTTGTATTTAAGGGTCAGTGGAAATAACAGTATTGACTGCAGTTCTTTTGCTGAGGTCTTAGCCTTCAATCTTAACTTTATTGTGTCTGTTGCAGATACCGCAGTTTTACCCTGTGTCATGGCAACAGTTCTGAAGAAGTCGCCAGTACCACAGAGCTCAGCTGTCCAACCTCCTAACAGAGTCATGTATTGTAGAGACTGGGGAAGCACAATTATACATCCTCTACATTCTTCTTGAGGATCATAAGCTATTTATCCTATATTATTCGATTCCAGAGAGATCTGGCTGATCAAAGGAACCAGTCTCTGGATGATTTGCCAGATGGGGATTTAAAAAAGGAAGCTCCATCCCAGGTGTCAGCCTTGGAGCCACAGGCAATATAACCATGTAATTGACTCTTAATGCAGTAGCTAGGGCAGCTGAAGTGGTGGGTGTGGAGTTGCTGTACATCATTATACCTTTCTCTTTCTGATTTTGTTGAGGATATCGGACAATTTTAAGAACATTCCTTTTGATGGGATCTTGCTTTCTGGTCAAACTGTTAAAGTCAAGCTTTGGAAGCAAGAACAAAGGGGAAAAGGCATCTATTGCTTTTAGTTGCATTTGAATCTCCCCAGTGTTTGTTCTTCATAACACAGTGAAGCCAACATCAGCTGTGTTTCTAGCACAGCTACCAGTAGTATAATGAGAAAGGCTGAAGTGACTTTGACCGTTTCTATAACGGTCATCAGTCAAGAGGCAGCAACAGTCATTGACAAAGTAAAAGGGATACTGTGATATCTTTTCATTCCTTTTTTTGAGCCAGAAAAAGTATTTATTGGAATAGACTAAAATTTGAATATGAAGTTTCGTGTTGTGTAAAGCATTTCACAAAACATGCATGCAATCACCATGTACATACATAACATGCCCATTTAGTAACCGGCAGCTGTGCTTCAAAAAATTTTTTTGTTTGGCACTAGCTTTAAGTAGTGTTTGTTCAAACCATGTTCTTTACAGGTCTTAATATACTGTCTCATTCATAATTTGCCAGTTTAGTGTCCTTCACTTCATCCCATACTGAAGTAACATAAACAGTATTTAAAACCTGAAATGTAAAATTGTGACATGTGTCCTGCAAATATATTTGAGCAGTATACTATGCAATTCCTGCTGTATTACCTTAAATGTTTCTTTTTATTTTTTATCACTTAAAACATAGGCAAATGTACATTTATATAAAAAGAAAACAAAGCATGTTAACATGTTCACAGGAGTCAATGTCACAAAATCAAACTTCCAAAATGTCGAACATCATAAGTTCGAACTTGGAAGATCAAATTTGGATAATATCGAAACTTCAAAACAGCGAATTTTTTCCCAGGGAAAAAATTCGCTGTTCCGAAAAACACACACATAACACAATCACACCAACCACCTTCAAAACCTACACTAAACCTAACATACACCACTATCTATGCACTATCTTTAACCCAGCCCTAACCCTAAAGTCCGTCACTACCGCACACTTACCTGACCCGCGCCCTAACCCTAAAGTCCATCGCTATCGCACACTGCCCTAACCCTAAAGTCCGTCACTACCCGTTCGTACACTAACCTTGACCTGGTCCGAAAATGCCGAAGCCGCAGAAACGGCCAACCAAATTCTTTCCCTGGGAAAGAATTCGTGTTTCTGCGGCTTTGACATTCTCACCTTTCGCACTACCAAGTTCGGCGTTCCGGTATTCTGCGTTCATAACGTTTGATTTCGCGATAGGAACCCATTCACAGTTACAAACATTATGCATAACATCCATTCTTTTATACAGTTGTCATCATTCCAACATTATTCTGAATGTATTGTTCCCACAAATTCCGTTTTACTATGTTATTTGCTACTACCCTTTTTTAAACATCCTACTTAACGGTTCTTTTTTTGTCTGTTACAGACTCAGTATTGGTTTAAACTTTGATTTTGATTTTCTAGTAATTGCTTTTCTGGCAGCCACCAGAATTAAACTTAACAATGCTTTACTTTGTCTAAGCAATTCAGATCTGTATCTCAACACAAAAAATCATGTTCGTAGTTACACCCATTTGCTTACCCAATATTACTGACAAAGTGCTCTGTAGGGAATTTTTAAAAATCTGACAACTCATTATACTCCCAAAATGTATGTTCCCAGGTACCTCTATCTTCCTTCTCACACCTTCAACATTTGCCATCTACTTGAGGGAAAATTCTTTGAAGTTTCTTTGGGGTATAAAAATAAGTATGCAATCACTTCTAAGCAAAAATCCTAGGTCTTCTAGACGTTGTGCATTTTTGGGAGTCATATATAGTCCTCCCATTGTTTCTTGTGAATTGCTTATCCAGTCTCTCGTCCTAATGTTTTCTAACCTCCTCTTATTGATTCCTTTAGTTATTGTACAATATTTTATATGCCCTATGTGGAAAAATACTGAAGTTCAACATATTTTGTATTCTGTATATAAAGGGTTAAGCAGAAAAATGTTCACTGCGTGCAAACTGAAGTGTTCTGGAAAATGTTGATCACTGAGGAATGCAGAAGTTAATCTTAAACTGCTGATAAGAAAGTTAATGTTGCAAGAATAACTGTGGTACTGGCTGGTAAAAACAAGTAATCAAACTATCACTTCTAATGAATGTTCTGTGTGCTACGTGTGTATACGTGCAGAAGGGACTATAAAAGCAGAACTCAAAGTACAAGTAGCCAGACTGCTGGCTTACTACTATCGTGTAGCAGGTCTCCATGCATGTAAAATAAAGCTGTTTTACTTGCTTACAAGAACTTGGTGTGAGTCTTCCAGAATATGTTAGAAGAGTAAAATCTTTCGACATAACTGGCGCCCAACGTTGGGGCGGCCCCTGCACGGCACGAATCGAACAAAGAGAGGCTGAAAACCTGTGCAGGTGGAGAGAGATCAGGCTCTCCTCGAACGAAAGACCTCCGACTGAAACAGGTCAAAATTAGAGGCCAGTCACTCTTTCCAGATTCAATCCGTGAGGTGGCAGCGAAACAGGGCGGAGGAATCACAAAGGTAAGCAAAACGCTATTTTTTTGTTGTTTCTGATTGGAATTTTTGTCTAAATTTTAAGGGACTAGTCAAGGGAGAAATTTAATTTTCTCAAAATATAAGGAGTATATGTGAATAGATTCCATATAGAAGAGATCTCAGGAACAGGAATAGTTTCTCGTAAGAGAAATGGTAACAGGAACCAGTTGCGCCAAAGGCGACGACAAAACTGAAGATGAAAAGTTTATGTTTGATTTACACCCAAAGAACGTAAAATATTTAAATAAATGGAAAAAAGATCATGGGTTTAGTGGATGTTTAAATAAGTCAGAATGTCAAAATCTAGTAAGATTACTGCGCAAACAGGCAGGAAATAAGACAAGGAATCAAAAGAAGGTGGGGTTTCCCCAGGCACAGAAATGGCTGGAGGAAGCAAATAAAAGACATAGGGAACAAAATTTGAAAAAAGGGTGTGGTAATTCAAGTGAAAGAGGTGTGTACTTTGTTCAAAAGGAAGATAATGAAACTTCCACAGTCAGTCGTAGTCACCAGAATCCCTCGGCCCCTCACATCCAGTATCCAGACCCTGCACAGGTTATTGAGGTGCCCCCGACCAGGACCCACCACAATACCAGGCTTCGGTGGGTGGCTCCCCACGCCAAGTATTATATTACAGAGAGAGCCCGACAACACTCTTGACTTACGCAGCGGAAGTATTAGGAGGGAAGGGCACTGGAAAATTAAGGAAAAGGTAGATCAGGAAGGAGAGGAATACCCGCTGATAGAAGTAGCAAATCCTCAAGCAGGCGCAGAAGGCGAGGGTCCTACAATATTGGTCTACCGACCATGGACCCATGATGACATCCGAAAAGCGGTAGAGGGGATTCCCCATCCGAAAGTAGATATACGTAAATTCCGTACAGACGTAGGGGGCATGAGAATGAGTTATAGATTAAACGCTGTAGAATTTGAACAAGTAATAAGGCAAATCCTAGGACCAGATTGGCACCTTATTTGCGGAAGTTGGGACCCCCTGCTACCAGGGGAAGGAGGAGCCTTGCCGTTTAACTCCGAAGTGTGTAGAACCAGAATAAAGACTCTCTTAGATAAAATAGAAGAACATTGGAAGCCCAAGGCAGATTGGACTTGCATTAATCAATGCGTTCAATCAGATGACGAAACCGTAGACAATTATCTACATCGTCTCACACAATGTTTTGATGCTCATAGTGGGTTGATTAAGGCAGAAAATCAGGAAAATGACTCGCCCTATGAACAGCAATTGAAAAATGCATTCCTAAAGGACTGCAAGACAGCCATTGGTAACTTTATACAAAAGCATATGATCACACATAGGACAGCATGTCTACAGCCCCTTATGGAGTATGCTAGACATGCTGAGAAATACCTGAAGGAAAAAAAAGACAAACACACCAGCTGGCATCCAAACTTTAATACATATCAAGTGATCAAATATGCATCCTCAATGAATGTCTCAAATTATTGGGTATGTACTGCAGTACCTACTGTACATAGTGGCTTAATGTTAGGGACAGCCCCTCTGGGAACAAATGATACTTGGAATAATTTGTTGTTTGAAACCACAGAAGTACCACTGAGAGACAAGGTGGCGCTGCCTCTTCTGGGGCGCCAAAACGGAACAGTGTGTTTTCAAAAGATTGGAAAAGTTAAGGTGGGGCTGAGCCAATGTAATTTGACAATAGTTCATAATTGTACCCTAGAAGGGCAGTGTGAGACCAAGTTTGGAGCTATAAAAAAAGACATCAATGTAAATGATACTAGTTTTGTTGAAAAAATGCTGTATGTATATGGCCTGTTATTTAAGGGGCTAAAGCCAAATGGGAGTTATGAATTTCCAACCAATATCACCATCAAAACGAATGATTGTTATTTTATTTGTTGTAGGAAAGCATATAAATGGTTACCATATGGCTGGTCAGGAAGTTGTTTTTTTGGAATATCTGATACCAGCTATCAGACATGTAAATGCATTACCTCAAGGTAAAATACGAAATGCACGTTCTCTTAATAAACCTATTAATCCCGTAGGTAACATTGATGCATCATGGATTTATCACCATGACTTGGCGCACGTCAGCAGCAAAAGACTCTCACATATGGACCTAGGTGATGATGTAATTGCTTGGGCTGGTATTTTGCCAGCGTATGGGACAGTAAAATCCATCTGGGAACTGAGAAAACTGTCAAAACTGTTAGAGACTCTGAGTAATGCGACATTTTCAGCGCTAGAATTGGTGACGGACGAATTAATGGCGATGAGAACAGTAGTGTTGCAGAACCGTATGGCGCTCGATTTCACCCTAGCGGCGAAAGGAGGTACTTGCGTTCTCATACACGAGGAGTGCTGCTCGTTCATTCCTGATAACGAGCATGAGATTCAGAGCCATCTTGAAATAATTCAACAAGTTTCTGAACTGACTAAACCTGGTCCAAACCCCTTGACTGACTTTTTCCAAAACCTGTTTGGAAACTGGTGTTCTGTGTTGATTAACATTTTAATTGCTGTATGTGTTGGTGCAGTCATATTTTTGCTGCTTGGCTGCTGTTGCATACCATGTATCAAAATGATAATATCAAAGGTTATCTCTGCCAATGCTACAAAAGCATATTTTTCTGATTATGAGAAGGTATAAAATGTATCTGGGATTGTGTAAAATAAACAGTATACAAAATGTTGTAAGGGGGGAAATGTGGAAAAATACTGAAGTTCAACATATTTTGTATTCTGTATATAAAGGGTTAAGCAGAAAAATGTTCACTGCGTGCAAACTGAAGTGTTCTGGAAAATGTTGATCACTGAGGAATGCAAAAGTTAATCTTAAACTGCTGATAAGAAAGTTAATGTTGCAAGAATAACTGTGGTACTGGCTGGTAAAAACAAGTAATCAAACTATCACTTCTAATGAATGTTCTGTGTGCTACGTGTGTATACGTGCAGAAGGGTCTATAAAAGCAGAACTCAAAGTACAAGTAGCCAGACTGCTGGCATACTACTATCATGTAGCAGGTCTCCATGCATGTAAAATAAAGCTGTTTTACTTGCTTACAAGAACTTGGTGTGATTCTTCCAGAATATGTTAGAAGAGTAAAATCTTTCGACACCCTACTAATTATCCCTTTCTAGAGTCAGCTAAAAACTCTACCATTACAGGTCTTTCACTTAGGATTCCCTTGTCCCTTTCTTTTTGACTACACTCTATCAATCCCTGATAGGGAAGGCAGTCTGTAGCCTGCAGTCCAAATGTCTTCTTAGCCTTATACCATTTTGTTACCTTTCCCACTCTAGCTATTTGCTCAGAATATCTTGGATCCTTTGCTACTTTTTTTCCAGTAAATTCCAGCTCAGTCTTGCCCATTCTCTATACCCTGTTGCAGTTGTCCTTAACGGCTGACTCTCCTTTCTCCACTCCCACATTGGCTTAGTTTTTAGAATATACCTCAAAGTGCAGATGAACAAAACCGATGCAGGTCAGGCATAAAATAGTAGCTTTATTTAAAGTACAAGTGCTTTTGCAGTATCAAACACACTGCTTCATCAGATAATAAAACAAGTAAAACATTGTGTTTAAATACACCCCCTTTACATAAACAGCTAACCAATCAAAAATACCTGCCGTTAAAATATTCACACTCTTAAAGTACTAGTTCCATTGAAATTGCTATGCTATATTCCGTACAAAGAGCAACTAACCTACAGCTAAAGCATTAACATTATCAAGGTGCTGATTTCTCAAAAGCCAGTATTAGCAAAAACTAATATTAAAAATGCATCAAGACATGCATAGTACAATACATATATAACAATAAATCCATTTTAGTCCCTTCTAAAACTCAGTATAAACCCTACATTTTCCGACAGTCTTTATACATGCTTGCATAACCTACATTTAAAAACTATGTTCATTAATAAAAGTTGTATAACTATTTCCTATATTTCGTGGTTTATACTTTTAATAAAGCTACTGTTTTATGCCTGACCCGCATTCGGTTTTGTTCATCTGTACTTCATGGTATATACTGGGTTTCTTTGTTGGTGAAAAATTTGTTTGTGTCCCTGCTATTGTGTTGCTTAATTCTTAGAATACTTTTTGTTACTTTAAGAATGTAATATTCTGTATGGCTGTTCTTCCCATTAAGGATCTGCATCCAAAATCTCACACACTCCTTATTTTTTTAATTCTACCCCTGCTTCATTATCATACCTTTCCGCTTTGAATTATAATTTTCTGCGTTTGTTATGTATATGAACCTTAACTGTGTATCTCTAAAATGTCTCCTCTCATCCTATCTTAGTTGTTAATTGTTGAGCCTCGTCTACCTCTAACCTTGGCGTACTTAAGTTTTCCATAAATATTTAAATTCCTCTGCATTATACAAATTTTCATACCTCTACAGGATCTCTGATTATCTTTTTTGTTATAGGCTCTTTGTGTTTGGCAACAATCCTTTCTATTTTCTGTTGCCTGAGTCATTGTTCTAAGAGTTTTTATACTCTGGAGTTATCAAAATCAGTTGATTAACCACAATCTTTCTTAACTCATGTGCCTTATCCAGATATTTCCTTCTTTTCTTGTGCCTCTTCTTGTTTTGTGGGATGTCCCTTATTCTTTGTCAGTCCCTCTAAATAATTCTTATTACTTGTCAACTAATTTTTTTTTTATTTCTACCCAATTTTTAAACTCAACTTTCATTTTGTCCCACTCACTAGCTATAACTTTCTTTAGAAATTTCTGTCTTCAGTAATAACTCTTGAATAATTCCACTACCCATTCCTTAAATTTCTCTTGTTTGTAATAGGTAGGTGGGGAAGTGTCAGTGTCTCATTTTTACTTCATTACCTTACATTTTTATCGTAGTTGTTATTGGTGGATGATCTGAAATCCCATGACCTACCTGAGTTTAGGATTGTTGGAAAAAGGCTCAGTTTTGGGCTTTCCTACTGGTTAATTTGTGTTAAAACTGTTTAACTTTGCTTGTATTTTCGCCAAAGATCTGGAGTGAATTTGAACTAAATCCAAGGCATCCGCTGTGTTCAACAAAAAATAAGTATATGTTAAGCTTGCATTGCACTGTTTGAACTGTATTTTGCTTAATTGTGGCTCTGTTTTTTACTGCTGTGACTTTTTTTCTGTACTTTAAATTTCTAGTACTTCTGTATTTCATAACATAGGCTAGATTTGGATTTGTTGAATCTAAGCTGTTTGGTATTACTTGAACATTAAAACCAGCCATCCTACATCCGGAAGACCCTCCTGCACCCTTGTGGCAGAAATGTGTAGCCCAGGACCTATGTTACTTGAGGATTGCTGGTAAAAGGCTCAGGTGTGGGCTTTCCTGTTGGTTAATTTGTGATAAAACTGTTTAACTTTGTGTGTAAGTCCTGTGTTTGTGCATAGCTGCGCTCTGAGCTATGGGGTTTAGCACTGCTGTGTATAGACGCAAAGAGAACCCTCCTTAGCTGCACTGCCTGTCTGTGCTCAATGCAGTTGCTCATTGCTTCCTAGCGAGCAGCTCAGTTCCTTATTCTGAGGTGTTGATGTAGTCTTTCACCCTTAGCTCTATATAGAATACCTGCCGTTGTTAGTCTCACAAACAAACCCTGGTCCATCTAGTCCATTCCCATTAGTTACTATAATGTGTATGTGACATAATGGATGGACAGTTTCCCAACATTTCTCCTGCCAACCTGATTGACATGTGCATCTTTAGGCAATGTGGTAATTGCCTCATGTATACTGGCAACCACTTGCTCTTAAAGCAAACGCAACATGTGAGAAATGTAACTATTCCATGAGATTAAAATCAGTCCTGTCACATAACAATATACAAGACATACAACAGGTTGTCAGCACACACAATTCTCCTCTCACACAGGATAAGGTCAAGACACAAACCCACATATGCAAAGGCACTCACTAAGAGCCTTCCAAAAGACCAGAGACGTCCCAAGAGTAAACAATATATACATACCGATACACTAACAGAATCCACCACTGCACATACACATATCAGTGTCTCAACAATTAAGCCCCTAAGGCAAAACAACTCAAAACCTAATGTTCTGGTCATGGGTGACTCAATAGTGAGATGCACAGATGTCCCTCTCCCCAGGTTGAACAAGGAGGAGGTCACGGGTAGCTGCCTGTCAGGTGCCAGGATCAGTCAAATCATGCACACACACTCAAGTCGCTCAGCAGCTAGTACTGCTATGACTCTGTCATAGTACATATTTGTGTGAATAACTTAAAGTACATCTCTCTGGACTATATGAAGAGAGACATGACTGACCTCTCAGATTATGTGTCGCAGGCAGGTATGTCCCTAAGCAGCATTCTACTTTCACCTAAGGTGATGCCTCAATACAGAGAAAAAAATGATTGATTTCAGTAACTGGCTTAGATTCTGGTGTCACTCCAGGGGGAGTTAGTATCTGTTTGCTTGGGAAGACATGGTTAACAGTCCACGCTGTTTTGCCAGAGATGGGCTTCATCTGTCTCCTCAAGGCTTTTGGATACTGACAAAAATGCTTTCCTCCCCCATAGTGCATTTTTTAGGCAATGTCCATACAACAAAACTTCTGACTAAAGAAATCCACTAAAGACAAACTCAAGGTCACGCTGCTTAATGCTAGGAGCTTAAACAGTAAACTGAACTCCGGAAGCACTCCTCACCTTAGAAGATGCTGATGTTTGTGCAGTCACTGAGACTTGGTTAATGGCTGCTGAGATCACCCAGGCTGTACAAGTCTACAATGCCTTTCACATGCTCAGATCCCAAAGCGGGTATGAAAGAACCAGAGGTGGAGTTGTGTCCATATTCATTAAATCGAAATGCACTTCAAGAGTTGTGAAACAGTAAAACTCTCTTGAGCTACTCCACGTTCAGTTAACTATAGGTAAAATACCTCTCCACATTTTCATTAGCTACAGGTCCCCTACCATGAACCAGGAGAAGCACTACCTACCTGGACTTGCTAGAGTTGCTCACTATGCAGCCAAATGTCTTGGTCATGGAAGATTCAGCTATCCCATCAACTGGGGAGACTTACATAAGCACAAACACTAGCACTATGAGGTTCCTGGACTTGGTTGATTCAAATGGCTTGGAACAGTTGGTCTACATCCCCACAAGGGCTTAAATGTCCTGGACCTAGTGCTCACCATCATGGGGGGGGCACTGCACTACCCCTTCGTGTTACCCTCACTGGTCAGGTCAGACCATAAATCTGTCTAGTTTGAAGTAAAGATCAAATCTGACACCCCGACAGGAGTAAAAGCTCTGAAAACTTTCTCCAAAGCAAACGTTTGCCTACTAAACAGTGGTACAAGAAGATACAATGCCTCTGCCAACATACCTAGCAAAGACTGCTATGCAGAGAAATACACAAATGCCCTATATAGCCACTTAAAGGCATTGCCTTAGCTGTACCCATCAAGAACAAAACCAGGTCTTCCCAAAAAAGCAAGCCACCCTGGTGGACTGTAAGTGTAAATAAGCTATATAAGAAACGAAACTGATATCAAAGAACAGGAGGGAATTTGCTTAACAGAGGAAGAATACCCTCCACAGCTTGAACAAGCAAATCAAATATCTTTAAGTCCTCTAAGGCTAGCTATGAGTCTAAATTAGCATCCCTAGCTAAAGACAATCCTAAATCATTCTTAGCTACGTCAGAAACCTAAAAGAGAATGCCCAGCTTTGTGCTGAACGTATAGTAGGTGGTACCACTCGCACTGAACCTGAGGAAATTGCCAGCCTGCTAGCCAATAGATCTGACAATACCTTCACCCCTCTGTCCCCACCAGACCTTATCCCAAAGCATTCCTGACACCAGTCTTCTACTAAAGAACAGGTCATACAAGCACTCTTCAAGGCCAAAAACACAGCCTGTATGGGACCAGATAATCTCCCAGGCTGATTACTCAACAATCTAAAACAAGACCCAGCGGACCCACTCCAACACTTTCTCTAACCATAACCTGAGAACTGGCCTTGCCCTGGCAGAGTGGAGAACAGCAACAGTAATCCCCCTGCACAAAGGAAGTCCAACTAACCCTGGGAACTATCGACTGTTAAGCCTAACCATCCTCATCTACAAGGTCATGGAAAGATTTATCATGCACCTTATCTACAAGGACATAGGCGACCTTCAAACCCTTGACCTGACCCAGTTTGGTTTCATCAAGGGAAGATCTTGTTTATTAAAGCTAGTGGAATGTCAGCAGAGCCCTGGATGAGGGCATAACAGTACATACTGCCTATCTTGATTTAGCCAAGGCCTTTGACACAATCCCCCATTCAGGTATCATAGAGAAGCTCTCCCAGCTGAGTATTAACCCATGCATTACTAGATGGATAGCAAACTGGCTCACTGACAGAATGCAAGCTGTCAGAGTTGGGGAATCCACCTCCACCAGTAGACCAGTTACCGGTGGGATACCACAAGGATCTGTGCTGAGCCCTCAACTGTTTGTAGAATATGAACAGCCAAAGCATGTGTTTGAGGGAATTGAGTATGTGACAGTCTGTATGTATTTGTACGGTGCACTGTGAACTTTGAATGAACTCTGAGCAATGAGAAAATGCTGAAAAACAAGAATCTGCTTGAAAGCAGGAAATGTGCCTTTTATGGAAGTGCTTCAGATTTTCTCTCTCTGCCTAGAGATACGCTGATGTGAATGGTCTTATGTTTACGGGTAAACCTTTGACTGGTTGATTGCCCTGTATAATGGTCTAATTGGTTCAATTTTATATTTTTGTACTGTCAGCAATATCACCAGTATATAATCTTGTTTATTCCTTTGTTCTGGGAGTCTCCCTGGTGCTTTCCATGAGGTTCCCACATGTGTGTACTGTAGATAATAAAAACCACTGAAAGAGAGAAAGAACTGTATTTGTCTTCATTTCCAAAGTATTGTGTAACGTAATAATTGGTGCCGTTTACTCGGATCTGAATTGAGAACAAGCTGCAGCAGTCAGGAACTGAACGAAATACTGCTAATAAAAGGGCCCATAACAGACTTTTGTTTCTGCAGTGTTTTTTTTTCATTTTCCTGCACCTGTCTGCTTTAATGATTTGCAAACAAAATTTTTATTTTTTATGCAGAAAATGGTATGATTTCTCTCATTCAGTTGTTTTGAGGTAAGTGGCATGCATTTCTTTTCTGCTGTTGAATGCGCAGTATGAATGTGGGTTAATACGGAAAATACTGGCGTCATACGTATGAAAGGAGGTATGATAGTGGGGTAACAAGACGTTTATATAATGCCTTAGCTAAACCTGTATTACACAAGTATAGCTCTATTTGAGTGAAAATGAGAGCGAGTGCGGGAAAAATAGATGAGCCAGAAAGAGGTACACCAGCTGGTTATATGTTTTACTGTGTGTGCTGGGACAGTTGTATGTTTTTAAATCAGTGGATCGCCCTTACTAAAGATGACGGTCACCTTGCTTTTCCCGAAAATGGTAGTTTTAATAAAGATATATTGACTAATTTGCAAAAGAAATTAAAAAAGAAAGGAAAAATACCAGGGTTGTGCTGGGCAGCTTTTAATGATTGGATGTGTGAGGCTAAAGAAGGGGAAAAGGACTCTGTCTTCAGTAGTCTTAAAGACAATCAAAAGAAACTAAAAGAACAGATAAAGGAGCTGCGACATACTGCGAGTAATCTAGATGTAGCAGACGGTAAACGCTTAAAGGAACCACTCTTTAAGGGATTATATCCTGTACAGGAATTAAGTAAATTACAAATAACTGAATCATCTGAGGATCATAACCCCTGGTTCCCCCCACCCCCTACGGCTCCTCCTCCGCAATATCAGCTCTCACAGGTTCAAGATGGAGCAGTGAGCTCCACAACAGAGGGTGAAGGCCGGCGGGGAGAACAGCAGACCGCTCCCGACTCTGGAAGCGGAGATCAGGTAATGGGAGGCCAGCCTAAAAGACTGATTATAGAACAACCTGACCAAACAGATGCAAGCAAACCATCATCTAGACTAACCCATTATAAGACAAAAAAACAGCAGAAAAGAAAAGCACAAATGCTTTTTGACCCTAGGTCTAGCCAGCCGAAAATATATCACAATAAAGCCGTATATTTACACAAGGGTAAGTATTACAAGCAGTGCCCAATTGTAATTGAAGATGATGACGGCTACATTGGTCCGGACAAATCTAATCCAGATTCTGATTCTGAATCTGGCACTAGCCCATCATATGAAGAAGGAGTATTCCCATTGAGAGAAGTCCCAAACCCAGCACATGCTAGGGATGCGGGACAACCGGCTACTGTAGTGGTACCTAGGGCGTGGTCAGCAGTCGATTTTCAAGCAATCACTAAATCACTCCCACCTATTTGTACTAACCCAGCAAAGTTTCAACGCGTATTGGCAGGACATATCTGTTTGCAAAATCCTACCATAGAAGAGGTTAGAGCTGTCCTCCAATACGCTGTCCCAGCTGATCTGATGAAACTCATCTGGGATCATGCTAATGTTCCTACCCCAATACCAAAGCACAACATACAAGGAGAAAAAGGGTTTGAAGCGGTTAGGCAACGCATAGTTGATACTATCACTGTAATAGTGCCACCTACCCCCAACTGGTCGAAAATTAAATCAGTCATTCAGAATGAGGATGAGCCTATAGACGAATACTTAAATCGACTCACTGAAGCCTTTGAGGCATATTCTGGGTACCCAGAACCCACCGAAGGACCAGCACAAAGCGGGCTGTCAGCTGCCTTTGTAGATGGGTTATGCCCTCAGGTGAGGGACAAGTTAAAGGAAGTATGTATAAACTGGCCTAGTTTGGGCTTACATGAGCTAGTCCAGCAGGTACAATACCTATCTGACCATTTAGCTAAAGAAAAGAAGGATTTACAGGAGAAATTAGTAAAAACACAAATCCAAATGTGTTGCGCTTTTAGTCAGCGAGGGAGAGGGAGGGGTGGACGCCAAGGAGCAGGAAACCAGAATAGACAAAACTGGCAGGGAACACAGTCGGCCCCACCCCAGAACTCTAGTAATCAGACAGAGTGTTTCAACTGTGGCCAAGCAGGCCATTGGAAAAATTAGTGTCCATATTTGGCTGAGCAACCTGCACCATACACTGGTGCGTCGCATCAGTGGAATTCTAACTGGACGTCGTCCAATCGACAGCAACCACAATGAAGGTTCCCTGAACAGAAACAACAGCAATTGTGTCCTTTTATTCCTGTGGATCAGGATGGACCACATGTTATCTTACTGGTTAAAAATAAACCCTATCCATTTTTAATTGATACCAGAGCGACTAAATCCATGCTAGCTGGCTAAGCAGCCATAAATGTTCCCCTCTCCAACAAAATAACTAGAGGAGTTGGTGTCTCTGGATACCTATTGAGTATTCCAAAACTGTCCCAGTAACTTTGGGACCTCTACAGGATGACCATGCATTTTTAGTAGGATGCTCAGCACCTTTAAATCTATTAGGAAGAGACTTGCTTTGTAAAATGGGGGCCACCATTTTTTGAACAGCTGATGGAGTTTATCTCCAAGTACCTTCAGACCAACAGGATAGTACCCTGGCAGCTTTAAATGACTCCGTCATTTTACAGACAATGTGTATCCAGCCAAATTTTGACAGAAATGAGTATTTACATTCCCTACCCTCTCACCTTTGGACTACTCATGACAATGATGTAGGGTTTTTGACCTCCGCTACTCCTGTAAAAATAACTCTAAAACCAGGCGCAAAATTACCGCGAGTGCCACAGTACTCTTTGACAGCTGAGGCTATATCTGGTATTGCCCCTGTTATTTCTGCTTTGGAACAGCAAGGGATCATAGTACCCACCACTTGCGGGAAGTTAACAAAGCTGTTTTGCCTGTTTTCCCGATTGTACCAAACCCAGCTACTATTTTGAGCTGTATCCCACCTACTGCAAAATGTTTTATGGTAATATATATTTTGTCAGCTTTTTTCTCTATTCCAGTACATCCCGACAGTCAGTATTTATTTGCATTTACCTACAAAGGTCAGCAGTATACTTGGACTCGATTGCCCCAGGGACATGTAGAATCCCCAACCTTATTTTCTAGAGAGATGCATAAACAGTTACAGGATCTGCAACTACCATCACGTTCAGTTCTAGTCCAATATGTGGACGATATTCTTATAGCTTCACCAGACAGTAACTCAAGTAGGGAAGATTCCCTTCTAGTGTTAAACTTTTTAGCTACACGAGGGTTTAAAGTAAATAGATCAAAATTACAATTTTGTCAGGAAAAAAGTGCAGTATTTGGGACATATTATTACAATGGGTTCTCGTCAAATACTCCCAAATCGTATAACTTCTATTCAAAGTGCTCCACGCCCTGTAGCCCAAAGGCAGCTTTGAGGATTCCTTGGCCTAGCCGGATACTGTCGGCAGTGGGTGCCTAATTTTTCAGAATTTTTGGCCCCCCCTGTTACAACTACTAAAAAAGGATATTACAGAACCTTTATCCTGGACATCACAACATGATGAGGCTTTTCAGGCTATCAAAACAACCTTGGTAAATCCTCCTGCCTTAGGGTTGCCAGATTATTCCAAACCTTTTGTTTTCTTTTGCTGTGAGCGGAACAAAACTGCCCTAGGTCTCCTGGCCCAGCAACGCACTGGAGGCTACCGACCTATTGCTTACTATAGCACTCAGCTAGATCCGGTTGCCTATGGTTAACCGGCTTGCTTACAGGCTGTGGCAGCTGCTGCTGTTTTGGTTGATATGGCAGCCGCACTAACCTTGGGACATGATACTATCTTAGCAGTCCACATGCTGTTCAAGCACTACTTCTAAAGACAAAAACACAGTATCTTTCAAATGCACGCCTTACTAAATATGAACTAAGTTTAATAAATAATGCTGCCCTGCAAGTCATACGCTGCCCACCACTGAACCCTGCCTCTTTAATACCAGCTTCGGATGAGGGCGAACCACATGATTGTGTGCTTATAGTTAACTCTGCTCTTTCTCCTAGGTTGCATTTATATGACACTCCTTTGCAAAATCCTGATTTAGTTCCTTTTGTCGATGGATTCTGCTTACTTACAAACTCTGGTGAATTCCAAGCTGCTTGGTCAGTCTGTACTCCGACTGAAGTTTTAAGGTCAGCACGATTACCCCCAGGCACTTCCGCGCAGGCTGCGGATCTAGTGGTATTATCGAATGCATGCAAACTAGCAAAGGACAAGTCCGTTACTATATATACTGACTCCCGTTATACCCATGGTGGTGTTCATGATTTTGGTATACTATGGAAAGAACGAGGGTTTTTAACTTCTTCCGGGGCACCAGTTAAAAACCATTTTAATATCAGTAACTTGCTACAAGACTTATTATTGCCATCTGAACTTGCTGTTGTTAAATGTGCAGCCCATCAGTCTAATGACTCTGTTGAAACTAAGGGCAATAATTTAGCTGATTGGGCTGCTAAACAGGCTGCTCTCTCACAACACTGTTCAGGGACATTTTTTGCAGCCTTTGCAACCAATGGTTACTTTTGATACCACAGTGTTAAAAGCTTTACAGGATGAAGTCCCAGAATCAGAAAGAAGAACATGGCTGGCTCAAGGTTGTTTTAAACGCGCTGATCTCATTTGGCAACATCCAGATGGCAGATTGGTCTGCCCAATGTCCATGTTAAATTCTCTTATTAAAGCATATCATTTGCCAGCCCATGTCGGGGTACAAGCATTAATAAAACAAATCCAAAAAGATTGGTTTGCCCCAGGACTTTATGCTTCTGTACAGCATTTTTTGAGCACGTGCTCCATTTGTTTACAGTATAACATTTCAAAAGGCACTATGGCTCCCGCACAACCACTACCAAAACCATTGGGACCATTTTGCGCTTTGCAATGGGATTTTATTGAACTGCCACCTTGTGCTCGTTTCAGATATGTTTTAACTGTTGTTGATGATTTTTCTGGGTGGCTAGAAGCCTACCCACGTGCTAAGAACGATGCTTTTTCAGTTGCCAAGAAACTTTGTTATGAATTGACACCTCGTTTTGGTGTTTCCTGTCAAATATATTCAGACCGTGGAACATGTTACGCCTCAGCTAATTGATTCACTGTGTAAAATGTTAGGCATCACTCTGAAATGTCATTGTCCATATAGACCACAGGCATCAGGTATTGTTGAATGCATGAATCAGACACTGAAAACCAGACTGGCTAAAATTACTACTGAAACGGGCCTCACTTGGGTACAGGCCCCACCTCTAGCCCTACTCTCTCTATGAGAGCACAAGTACATCCTACTAAAGGTCTTTCTCCTCATGAAATCCTTATGGGCCGCCCTATGCATATGCCCATGACTCCACCACCACCCTTTTCTGAGTGTGATGCATTTGATCATGACATTTTTGCATTTTGCACTTCTCTTGTCTCTTTTTTTACAGTTTCATCACTGCCAGGTAGCAGAGGCTCAACATATCCCTGATCCTTTCCTGTCCTCCGCACTACAACCAGGAGATTGGGTGTACGTCAAGTCATTCTCTCGAAAAACAGCGCTTCAGCCACGTTGGAAGGGGCCCTTCTTGGTTCTACTGACAACATCATCAGCGATGCGACTACAAGGCTCACCCACCTGGATTCACATATTGCACGTCAAGAAGGTCAACCTATCTGAAGATCAACAACCTCTACCTTTTGAAACTCCTGATTCTCCACCTATTGCTACTCGCACTCAAAGCCATACTGTACCAGCACCTGACAGTGCCTGATGTTTATCCATTTTGACAACCTCACCCTCCAGAAACAATACAAGTGCAACCACCATTTCCACAAAAGCACTGCACAGCTATTTTGGTGGTTATTCTTGTTGTTTTGTTATTTTTACTGTGGCCATTTTTTATTTCCTGCCCCAACTACACCTCATGCCAAACGAGCTATATGGCATCCACCTTTCATTACCTACCAAGCTGTTAAATACGCCTATGCATCATCCCTCAGTGTCTCGGACTGCTGGATTTGTACTGCTATTCCTACTGTTCATGGGGGATTGATGCTAAATGTAGCCCCTTTAGGGGTTAATGAAACCTGGATGAATCTGATCTATGATACATCAAATGTTGTTTCAAAGGACAAGATAGCATTACAGTTATCCCTCAGCCAAAACGGAACTGTGTGTTTTCAAAAACTTGGTAAAACTTGAGTAGGGTGGAGCCATTGTAACAAAACAGTGGTACAGAACTGCACTGCAGACAATTCGGGTTGTGTAACAGATCTCTCACCTATAAAAAGACTTGTTAAAAACTCTGTAGCTAACTTTTCCCAGAAAATAGAAACTGTCTATTGGAAAATATTCCAAGGACTGCAGGACACCGGTGTTCACTTCAAGTATATCAACATCACCATTAAAGTAGAAAATTGTTATTTTGTGTGCGGAAGAAAACCATATAAATGGCTACCAGGAAACTTGTCTGGCAGCTGCTTCCTGGGCTACCTAGTCCCGGCCATTCGACATGTGTCTGCATTACCTAAAGGAAAAATTCAGAACGTTCGAGATGTCAAGAAACCTGCCAATCCTGTAGGTCGAGTTGATGCTTCATGGATCTATCACCATGATTTAGCTCATGCTAGCACCAAAGGACTGTCCCATATGGACTTGGGTGATGACGTCATATCATGGGCTGGTATAGTTCCATCATACAGAGCAGTGAAATCAATTTGGGAACTGAGAAAGCTATCTAAATTGCTTGAAATATTAAGCAATGCTACATTTTCTGCCTTAGAACTAGTGAATGATGAACTGACTGCTATGAGAGCTGTAGTACTTCAAAACCGTATGGCTCTCGATTTCACCCTAGTGGCGAAAGGAGGTACTTGCGCTTTAATCCAGGAGGAGTGCTGTACGTTTATTCCTGACAATCAGCACAAAATTGAAAGTCATCTTGAACTGATTTCAAAGAATTTCCGAACTCTCAAAGGACAAAGAGGCCGATAGTTCAACATGGGCATGGTTAACCAATCTGTTCTCAGGCTGGGGAGGTGGACTGTTGAAGTTGATTTTATTAATTGCAGTATTGGCAATTGTTGCTTTTCTTGTCTTATTTCTAATCAAAGCACTGATTTTGAAATTAATATCTTCAAAAACTGTGAAGAAAGTGCCTAAGTTTTATATGCCTGAAGCTATGAATGTAGATGATGAAATGACAATGTTTTCCAATGATGAAAAAACCAGTAGCATGGTTATGTTAGATTTGGGACAAATGTATGATAGGTTAAATGGTGATGCTTACACAGCATCAAATGGGGGATTGTAGAATATGAACAGCCAGAGTACGTGTTTGAGGGAATTGAGTATGTGACAGTCTGTATGTATTTGTACGGTGCACTGTGAACTTTGAATGAACTCTGAGCAATGAAAAAATGCTGAAAAACAAGAATCTGCTTGAAAGCAGGAAATGTGCCTTTTATGGAAGTGCATCCGATTTTCTCTCTCTGTCTAGAGATACGATGATGTGAATTGTCGTATGTTTACTGGTAAACCTTTACTTGGTTACTTGCCCTGTATAATGGTCTAATTGGTTTATGTTTATATTTTTGTACTGTCAGCAATATCACCAGTATATAAGCTTGTTTATTCCTTTGTTCTGGGAGTCTCCCTGGTGCTTTCCATGAGGCTGCCACACGTGTGTACTGTAGATAATAAAAACCACTGAAAGAGAGAAAGAACTGTATTTGTCTTCATTTCCAAAGTATTGTGCAACATAACAGACAGAGAATGCAAGCTGTCAAAGTTGGGGAATCCACCTCCACCAGTAGACCAGTTATCGGTGGATACCACAAGGATCTGTGCTGAGCCCACAACTGTTTCTAATCTATTTCTCTGAAGTCTAAGTGAAGGCAAATGGCCTGTGGCCTACTAAGTTTGTAGATAACTGTAAACTGTGTGCAATAAATAGAGTCCACCCGCAATGTTAACATATTACAGAAAGGGCTGACAGACAAATGATTGGTGCCAAACTCGTGGACGTAAACATGCCTTATTTTCCCCTTTGGCAAAGTTAGTAACCCCTGCTAATTATGGTATGGATAGCACCCCTCTAAGCTTATACTCCATGGTATGAGACTTGGGAGGACAGGTTGTTAGCAATCTAAACTTTGATCACCATGTGTCTGTAGTGGTAAAAAAAAAAAGCATTCTACATTAGGCATCTCATAAATAACCGCATCGCATTCAAGACCAGGGAGTTATAGCTCCGCTGTACTCCACTCTTATCAGACCACTAATTGAGTACATTGCTCCCTTCTGTATGTACGTCACCAGACACCTGCAGCAACTGGAGAGATCACAGAGGTTTCTAACCGAGAAAATCCAGAGCCTCTGCAGCATGACACTGTACTCTCTATCATACAGGCTGCTGAGAGGTGACCTGTTTTTGGCCTACAGAGCAGTCTCTGATTCTGCCCTAATGGAAATGCTACACATGCAAATCAAATGGGACAAGAATAACTTACTCCAGGGATTTCAGCCTAGCTTGTGACATTGAGACAGATCTGCCAGTGATTGCCACTCCTCTGGTATGAGTTCCCATTCCATGTGAAGCAGAGCTCCTCAATGACCCTATTCAAGTGCAACCTTGATAACTGGATAGGTGACCATAAATTCACCCTCGGGATGGCACTTATGTCCCTCATGGGCAGGGGCAGTCAGTGCTGATCACAGAATTGCTCTGCTAACAGTGACCATCTAACTATGATCAGTAAGGGTACTTGGGTTATTACAAGGCTAGGCTTGTAAAGGCCCTAGGGCCATTAGCCTAGTAAACTTCCTATGAACCTATGAAGTGGTTATTGAAGGGTGTATCAAAGCTTTTAGTTAAATGGATATGTTCTTGTGAAATATAATTTCTGACTGGTCTAGCTCAGTATTTGTATCTTGGGGATTAATGTGTAAATTCTCTCAAGTTTCTACTACTGAATTTGCGTCTTCCATAACAAATATTTTCATAAATGTCTTCAGAAGTCTGCCTTCTTTTGTTGTATTTTCTCATCTATGCCTCCAGATCTCACTGTTGCAAATCAAATCGTTGTCCCCGACTTATAAGTAGTATTCCCTGCTGAAAGCTGATTATTTCTCCCATTTTTTAAGCTGCATAACAACAAATGTGAAGTTGTTCAATCTCGCTGTTGATTCTTACACATGGATTCAGAGCCGATCCGTCGGCTCCGAGTCTGCCATTTTCACAAGCTCAAGATCTTAGAGTAGCTCAAGGCCAAGTTCCTATCCCATGATGCTGTCTGTCTCACCTCAGATCTAGTTTGCTGCTGCAACAGATCGGAGGTCGTTAGAGAGCTCAGGCCAGTACTCTTGATTATTCTTTATTATTCTTATCTTTATAGTATAGTTATTTGCAGTTTCTCTTGCTAGAGTGTGTTTTTGGGCTAGTTAGCGTTAGTTTTAATTCAGACCTTATTTGTGTCTTTTCTGCTGACGAGATTTTTGTCCTTTGAGCAGCTGCTCTTAGGCATTTGGCTGTTCTTTTTGTTTTGAACAGTGTGTTCCCTATCCTTGCTAATACAATTTAGAGTTAGTGTTAAAGTGTTTATATAGACAGTTCTATAGTTATATAATTATTGTAGAGTTTGCTGTGTGTTTGCTATAGTGAATTACGGTTTCCTTAGTGTGGCTTAAATTGTTTTTGGATTGCTTCTGATTGGTGCATACTGTTGTTGTTATGGCTGAATAGAGGGAAAAACAAAAGTCAGATTTTAAAAAATGCCCTAAATGCAGGCAGAAAATGTCTATTACTGACTGTTTATTGCTTGGGGCCAATTCATCTCCAGGAGGATTGCTGTATCTGCCATTCCTTTAGTAGCAGGGTGTTGCTGGAGCGAAGAAGAAAACTGGTGGATAGAGGCTTGCTGAAGCCAGATTTTCAGGAGTCCTTGGACAAGGCTGACCAGACTTCCAAGTTGTCGAAGGGGTCGAAGTCCTCCAAAGCTTCATCGGAGCCCAAGTCATCGGCTCCAAGCCTTGCTGTTAAGGTGCGGCCGCTGGCTTCACAGTCTTTGGAGCTGTGCACTGAGCCAGTCCCCAGTTTTGGAGCCGGTTTCCGAAACCTTGAGGTCGCCCATTCTGCAATCAGTGGCTTCTTCAGTACCCTTGACTCGTTCTTCGAGAACCCTCTCTGATGTGGATGTGGACCGAGTGGTGCTGAGGCTTCTCGAGAACCCGGCACTGGCCAAATTATTATTGGCTTCGACCCAACCAGTTTTGGAGCCCAAGACCATTGTACCTGCTGTGACTACACCTTCTCAGAGCCAAGCCAGGCCTTTAGAGCTGGGAGAGGGGGATCTGATGATTGTGGAGCCTTCGGAGCTGAGGCCTGTTCCAGTGCTATTGGCTCCGGCAACCCTGACTTCTCCGGAGCCGTTTGAGGAGTCTGGGAGCCGACACTCTCTGGTCGGCTCCGGGGGGGTGAAACCGATGCGTCAGTTCCGACCCTTCCTCTCGGAGCTTCGGCGCGGATGAGCTGGGCTCCGTCCTCTGGGTCGGAGCCCACTGTCTCGGCACCAGGGAGGTTGCCATCTTCTTTGGAACCGGCAGCTTCTTCGGGTCGGAGCAGTGGAGCCTTCGATGTTATGAAGAGGGATATGTCTTCCAAGACTCGCACGTCATCAGGGCCATCCTTTTCCTCCCCTAAAGTGCCACTTTCTGCCTCTACATTGCAGGTCCCCATAAAGTGTCGAGACCCAGAGCCTCAGGTAACCCCATTGGGTGACCCATGTTCTACTGAGACCTCACCAGAAGCCCCCCTGATGAGGTTCCCAGGAAGAAACTTTGCAAGAGGAGGCATTTGGACTCCCTGCAGGAGTCTCTTACATCAGGCATCAACTTAGAGGAGTCAGAAGGGTCCCCACAGTCCCCCTCAGAGGATATCTCCTTTGTGATATCCTTAAGGTCCTTAAGCAGAGGGGTGACTGGCAGTCCGTTAGCCCTACTGAGGATGAGTTGGTGCTCCTGAAGGCCTTTTGGTCTCAACCTTCCACCTCCTAGGTGACTCCGCCCTTCAGTGAACTAATTGAATTGGTTGCTCGAAGGGCGTGGGAGTCACCTTATACTATGGAACCTGTCCTTCAGAGGCCCAACAAATTTATTACGTTCTCCCAATATAAAATGTTCCACCAAGGAAGTGCCGGTTGATGCCATGGTGGTGGCAGCAGCCACCAAGAAAGAGATGTCTGAAACCTCTTCTACTGTCCATACTCCTAATAGAGATTCCAGGACTATGGACAGGTACGAGAAACGCATCTTTAATTCTGCAACTTTTGCTATGCGATCGCTCAACTACTTGACTCATTTTACCCGTCTTCAAAGAGATCTCCTAAAAGAGCTTGGAGATGCTCTGCAAGGTAGTACAGATGGAGGTGTGTCTGAGAAGGTGACAGCCCAGCTTAATACCCTCAATTCCATAGTTAACTCGTCCATGCGGTTCATTTCCTTTGCATCCAATGGTTCGAGTCGGGCAGCAGGTTCAGCAATAGCTCTTCGGAGACATTCCTGGATCGCTTATGCTCCTTTGCGGAAGCCTTCAAGTCTTCTTTCGTTAATACCCCATTCGATGGCTCATCTCTTTTCGGGCCCAAAGTCAAGGAGACTCTCACTAGGTGTGGGCAAGATGGAAAGATTCTGTCTGCCGTAGGAGTCGTTTTTGTCACCCCTACTAGACCATACCCCAAAGGGCAGAAAGGTGAAAAAATGTGGTTCTGGAAGTCCCAAGGAGCTTTCCAGATCACACGTAGTGAACCCCCTTCCATGGGCAGAGGAGGGGATAATAATGGAAGACATCTCCCCGGCGGCAGTGGGGGTCCACAAAACCAGGGCGACCGGGATCAGTTCTTTGGCAAGCCCTACTAGCGGTCCTGAAAGGAGGCCTGACTGTCCTACTCTGGAGGCAGTCAGGGGTCGCTTGTGTTTGTATCCAGACGCCTGGTAGGAATAACAAGATTCTTGGGTACAAAGTTTTGTTACCAGAGGTTACATCATCCCATTCTCAGAACACCCACCTGTTTGAAGGAATCCCAGACGTTCCACCCAGTCTCTGGGATCAAGCAGCCATAGAAATCCAGAGGCTGCAGGAAAAGAGAGTCATCCAGCCAGTCCCAGCAGACCAAATAGGATCCGGAACTTACTCCAGATTCTTTTTAGTTCCAAAGAAAACAGGGGACTGGGGGCCCATCTTGGACCTCAGCAGACTCAACACCTTCATAAAGGAGAAGTTCCAGATGGTCATTCTTCAATTGATCCTTCCATTCCTAGGAACGGGCAGTTGGATGTGCTCTGCAGACCTCAAGGATGCTTACTATCATATCAAAATGGCCAGACCATCCAGTTATCACTTGCGTTTCTGGCTGGGAGCCAGTCACTACCAATTACAAGCACTGCCCTTTGGCCTCACAACAGCCCCCAGAGTGTTTACCAAATGCATTGCAGTAGTTACGGCTCACCTGAGGCATCTAGGATTCAGAGTGTTTCCGTATCTGGACGACTGGCTCCTTACCGCCACCTCCAGGCATCAACTAATTCTGTCCAGGATCACACACTCAATCTGTGCTCTCAGTTAGGAATAACCATAAATTTTGACAATTCTGCATTGTCACTATCGCAGTGTATCTCCTTTATCAGAGCAGACTTAGACACCACCACCACCATGGTAAAATTGCCACTGGACAGAATAGCCACTCTTCAAAACCAGGTATCAGACTTTCTGGCGAGAAATAAAGTGCCAGCCTCTCAAGTGTTGAAACTACTAGGTACCATGACAACTACGCTTATAGCAGCTCCTCTGGGGCGTATGCACATGAGAATACTTCAATGGTTGCTCTTCACCCAGTGGTCTTACCAACAACTTCTGATGTTATTCTTGATAATGATTACAGACTCTTGCAAGAAGGATCTTCTTTGGTGGTTGACCAGCCACCAGGTAACAGTAGGTCGCCCATTTGTTTCTCCCCCGCTGTCAGCCACGGTGACCATGGATGCTTCTCTGATGGGGGGGGGGCTTTTTCAGGAAAGAACAGCTGAAGGCACCTGGAGTCACAGTTGCACATCAGTGTCCTGGAGCTGAGAGCGGTGCTTTTGGCGTTGCAGCACTTTCAGAACTCTCTTCCTCTGGGGGTGATTGCGATCCAGACAGACAACATGTCTGTGGTCTAGTACATCAACAAGCAAGGGGGAACCAAATCTTACCCCTTATGTCGAGAGGCCTTGAGAATTTGGCAGTGGGCAGTATCCATCGGGCGCTTTTCTGATAGCAGTGCACATACCGAGGAAATCCAAGGTGATTGCGGACAAACTGGAGAGAGACATTCTGTTACCGTACGAGTGGTCTCTCAAAGACGAGGTTGTGGAGATGATTTTCCGCAGATGGGGGATAGCCTTGCTGCAACCTGTTTGCATCCCCCTATGAATGCCAAATGCAGAAGCTACTTTACCCTGAATCCCCCACCAGGGGAAAGCCCAAGGGACTTGCTCGTACATGATTGGCCTCCAGGACTCCTATATGCCTTTCCACCAACTCCCCTGATTGCGAAATTCTTACAGAAAGCCAAAGCCCTGGGAAGTACTGTATTCTTAATAGCCCCTTTTTGGCCTCGACAGATTTGGTTTCCCTTCCTTCGACTCTATCAACTGGAGGAACCTTGGATTCTGGACCCAGTTCCAGATCTGCTGACACATTCATCAGGGGCCCTTCATCCCTCTCTTCATTCCCTCAGACTGACAGCTTGGCTGCTCCGATTGCCAACCTAGCCAGGTCACATGACTTTTCCTTGGAGGTATAGCATATTCTTGTATCTTTCATAAAGCTTTGACTAGAAAGTTGTATGCCAGCAAATGGAAGCGATTTGACTTTTGGTCTTCCCAGAATAATATTGATCCTTACGTTGCCCCAGTGGCTAGTGTTCTAGAATTTCTGTGTAAGCTTTTCCATGAATGTGCTGCAGCTGCCACTATAAGAGTTCATTTGGCTGCAATTTCGAATTTCCACCTCTGATCTGAAGGTTCTAACCTAATGTCTCACAGGCTGTGTAGGGCCTTCTTAAAGGGTACCATTCATCTTAGACCACCTTTTAGAAAACCTTTTACTTCCTGGAATCTAAATTTTGTGCTGTCATGGATTATTCTCCCTCCTTTTGACATCATCCTGCCGTTTAAAATTTCTGTCTTGGAAAACAATTTTCTTGGGAGCCATTACCTCAGCACGTAGAGTGTTCGAACTTCAAGCCCTATCTGTCAAACCCCCATGTTTGGTGTTTCATCCTGACAGAGTGTCATTGAGGACTAATCCTTCCTTCCTTCCAAAGGTGTGTTCCGAGACTAACCTAAATCAAACGATCAAACTCCCAACTTTCTTCAGTAACCATTCTAGCAAGTTGGAGTATATGTTGCATAAGCTTGATGTTCACAGACAATTGAGATTCTGTTTGGACAGAACAAAGGAATTTAGAAAATCTGAACAACTCTTTGTTTCTCATGCTGACACTAAGAAAGGGCTACCAGTATCTAAAGTTATCCTTTCCAAATGGTTAACTGACTGCATTAAATTTACATACTCCTCAGCGAACCAACCATTAGAACATGGCATGAAAGCGCATTCCACTGGGGCTGTTTCCACTTCTTAGGCTTATGTGGCTCGATTGCCTTTAGAAACTATATGTGCAGCTGCTATTTGGTTTAAGCTGCAATCCTTTATTACTCATGACAAGGTAGACAGGGCCTCCAGGAACACGGCTTCCTTTGGTTCCACTTTCCTCAGGAATTTACTCCCGTGAGCCACCCAGGATTAGGGTTCTTGGGATGCTACCCATGTGTAAGAATGAATGGCGAAATTGAACAACTTCACATAAAGAAGTTACGTACTTACCATAATGTTCCATGTGAGTTATTCATCTCTCCTTCATTCTTACATTCCCACTCTCTTCCCTCTCCAGGTTCTTGAAGAAAGAGTAAGACTTGTGGTCTGGTGGGTCTTGTGATATGACTTCTTACTCCAGCTGGAGTACCTGTTATGTTTTATATCTGTTACATGCTGGGATCAGCAAATTAGATCTGAGGTGAGACAGAGAGCATCATGGGATAGGGACATTGAGCTACTCTAAGATCTTGAGCTTGTGAAAGCGGCTGACTCTGAGCCAATGTATTGGCTCCAAACCCATGCGTAAGAATGAAGGTGAGATGAACAACTCACATGGAACGTTATGGTAAGTACATAACTTCTTTTTTAGATAGAATATAAATACATACCAGTGTAACCTGCTACCTTGCCTGTAGCCCCATACTACCAGAAATCTGCCATTATCTTTTCCCCTACCTCCTAAACCTTCTAGACTTTGTGGTGTACTTGAGAGCCATAAATATGTCCATGAAACATATGGTTTACCTTTATAATGTTGCAACACAGATGTGCGACTTGTCATATATCCGACTCTAAAAGGTCAGAAACTGCACTTTCGAATCCTGAAAACACTGGAAGTGCTAAACAATGAATTCGACATTCTGGGACTGTTGAATTTCTTCGAAACACTCATAATTTCTGGATGTCTCCAAACACCGTTAATACAGGGGGATAAGCTTCCCTGCAGCCCACACCCCCTGTTAATTTGATATACTAACTCCGAGATCGCACTACAGTGAGTGAAGGGGTACATGTTCCGATCTCCACTCAGAATGCCGAATTCACATGAGCAAATGCACACTGGCATTCACTCATTTTTGAATTTGGCAATTCATAGTCGTTATTCCAAACTTTTGCAAACATCCTTTCGCACATCCGACCATCGCAGATGTGCACTTCAACCTTGTAAAGGTAAACCAAAACATGCATATTAATAGTAGGCTTTGCTGGTCAGTGCATTATTGAGTTGTTGGAGGGTAGAGTGTGATTCCTTTACTATAATCTAGTCCCAAAACCTGCTTGAACTTTTCCCAAGAGCCACTTAATTACAGCTGCAAAGTTATAGAACTCAGTGTTTCTGTAATTTAAGATGTATTTCTTCCTTCATCTGTTCAACACAAGCTTATTTTACCCACTGCCAAAATCAAGCTTTGTGTTGGAGTTGAAAATAATATTAGTTTACTTGTTGTTAGAATTGGCTTGCCCTTATTAGACAGTGCATTGACAATATTTAACTTTTGTTCTTTTGGTTCTCTGATAAATGCTGTAACATTCATTGTGTTATACTGTTGGTAGAACATTTTTTCATGTGCTTTTTCCTGCTTTACCTGCGGAGTATTGCGCCTCTCTCCTATCATTTTAGCCCATTAGTTCCTCTGTCCTGGGTATTTCTCAGTGAGAGTGGACTTTGGGAAGGAGGAAGGGAATCAATATGATTATTGGTGTTTTGCCCTCTTCAGCATCTCAGCAATGATTTTTTTTTTTTGGCACTAACCTCACCCCTGATGGATGACAGGCACCTGCATTGCACCAAGGATGTCCTTTGCCCTCCCCATATGTGTGTACTGCTGCACACACTCCTATGAGAGCTACTACCTGTGGGTCAAGTCCCCTGTTCCTGTGGCCACTGTTAACATGCAAACCCCTATTTGCACAGGAACAGGTTGCCTTGACTGGATCATATCTACCACTCACTGTGATGGGCAAACTGATAAATTCTGCTCACTTCTATCCTCCCTTTCCCAGGTCTTTCATCACCTGTTCTGCTGTGTGCACACTGTGGTTGGCTGGGTGGCAGTTAGGGTTATATCCTTGCTTAATGTATTATTATTATTGTTATTATTATTATTATGATTATTATTACTGTTACAATGTATTGTCATCGTCATTGTTTGTAACAGGTTGTAACCGAAAATAGTCTCTAAGCCTGCTTATCTCAATAAAATAAAAAAGCTCCTTGTTGCAGCACTGATAATATGGTTGGGTAGTGTGCCATCATGACAACATTGCTGGCAGTTGTAAGACTTTCCTGTGTGTGTGTGTGGCACTCACATGCACACGTTAGACTAGGATGGAGCTTGTATCCCTCTTTGCTAGTTGGTGTATCAGAATGTCTACTCTGTAGTTTCCACAGTTCATGCTGTTGAAGACTAATTTGCCAATGTTTGTTCAGTTCCATTATATGTAAAGGGCAGCAGGTTGATGTCTTTGCTATGCAGATGTCCTACTAGATTAAGTAAAGTAAAACATTCTTTTTGTTATAATTAATATTTATCTTGCTTGTATTATGGCCTTCCAAACTTGGCAGTAAATGTGTAAGTATTTATTCTCGTTAGAGACTTTGCTAGGCAAATCTCCTCTGCAGGGCCGGTGTTAGCATTTTTGGGGCCCCCAGCAAATGTCAAGTTGGGGGCCCCCTAGGCACTTCCAGTATAAGTATCATTCTGTCAGTGCCACCCCCCTTAAGAAACCTTTTAGTATGTGCTGCAAAATTTTAGGAGTAATACGTACAGACAGACCTGTAGCTACAAGCTCTTTCATTACAACAGGCCTATATACCACACTATGTTGATCTGTCTAACAAAGGGACACTTACAGTTCCTGTATTTAGTTGCAGCAATGATACATTGCAATAACTCTACGTACAGGTCTGGAATTAAATGAACTGATGGCTAGGCCTACCATTTCAACAGCCTCCACCCCCCAGTCCTCTCCTCTGACCCCCTCCCCATTTTTTGGCTCCCCATATTATGCACATTACTTTTTTCTTTTTTTTCTCACGTTTTGCTTTACTCTTAGCTTTTTCACAAAGCCATAATTTTGTATATGCTCTGAAGTGCATTTTTAAGTTTTTTTTTCTTTTTACACCACCATTTCATCCAGTAATGGCTTGAACAAAAAGTATGATTAAGGAAAGAAATTCACTGTTGCTGCTCAACTTTAGTTTTCCTTGCATCCTTTCAGCACTCTTTCCTGAACAACACAGTACAGTAATAATCATTTAGGAAATAACTCAAATAACCAAGGGCCCAAGAAGCCGTAGGGTTACAGATGGTCTGCGATGCATTTTAGAGCATATTCTCAGCATTTTACTCCAATGGTGGCGTAAAGAAAAATCACTAAAAAGAAAAGAATTTCAGTCTTATTTTTTTCTTTAAATTGCCTTAGTCTTATATTTTAAGTGATAGCTGATATATAAGTACATAGCATCAAAGTCAGCCTCATGTATATGTGCCTGATGTATGATTGTGAGAATGGTTTCAGTAATATATTCTGTTTTGTTGGTCCTAGACAGTACACCACCCCTACACAAGCTATAGTAACCTTCTTTTTCCACTTCTGAGGTCTGTGAGAAAAGTAAATAAACAATGACCACACTGTCCTCAGCTCAAACACAAGCGACTTCATGTGCACACCTCTAAGGTTTGACTGTAATGAAAATTAAAGTTGTAATAACCACACATTCCCCAGTCCCCCATAATGTACAGCAGCTTTCTGTACACACACATTTGTGCAGGGCTGGTTTTAGAATGCTGCGGTTGAAACCAAAGGCTTTCATCAGCTTTATTCTAAAATGGTCATATCTCTGCACTCTTCAAGTTAAACAGCTCAATCAGAAAATTGATAAATTTTTTCTCCTGATTTTTCTTCAACCAGCAACAGCTTTTGTGGGGGTCCCTACAGAGTCAAAGATGATTAAGAGAGCCCCCAATATCCATTTTTTTACAGTCTGGTGAGTGGGGGACACCAGACACCAAGAAGATCTAAGTGTCTGAATGTTCTGTGATATATTTTATGTCTTACTTTTGAAATTTAACCACTTGTTAGGTACATTTTTTACTGATACCCAGAAGAATAATGTATGTGTCCTGGCATTATTGGGTGCGTGGACATATAAAAATCAGTGATATTTTTTACATACACACATGGACACACATAAACCATAGTGGTACTAGTTTTATACTTATTTCAGCAAATAGCAATACATTGTACAACACTGGTACTGCCACACCAGATCAGTAACTGCTGTTTAGCAGTCATCAAACAGCAGCAGGGGTAAGTCACTTATTTCCCTCATTGAGCAGTAATGCATACCTGTCACTGGCCCTGATTTCACAGACCTTCCCTGATTTTGTTCATACTTTTGCTTTCTCCTTCGCAAAAAGTTTGATTTGCTGATAAATACTTAAGGATTACAGACAATCAATCCAGACATCTGAGTTTTATAATTATTGTCCAAAAATGCATGTGGATGCAAAAGGTGTCATTCTATTAATTTCTTAAGGAAATTAGAGTAATATTTAAAATGCAGTCCTGATTCTGAGCCTTTATTCTATTATTTTTGGGATTGCACTGAATTCTTAAGCAAAGAAAGTGAGAGTTATAGTATCTGGTGTTCTGTTTGTATTTATAAAACTCCCTGAAAGAGAAAATCATCCTTGATGATCAAAAGTATCAGCTCTTCTTAAAATCCAAAGTTTGCACCGAGGTAAGTCACTCTGGGCTGCTGATCTCTCAATTGCTTACCATGCTCATGTTCATTATCAGCTTCATCCTAACAAGGTCATATCACAGCCATGTTCAGGTATAATTAGTAAATTAATTCATTTTTTTTCTTCCACGTTTTTCCCCAACCAGCAGCAGCTTTTGTGGGACCCCCACACAGTCAAGGATGATTAAGGGGGGCCCCTGCAACCACGGGTATAGCAGGGACCTAAAGCTGACTATGTAGATAGCTTTAGTGGAGAAAATGTCCAATAGCAGGGGTTAACTAAGCCAGGGGCACTATGTCAGTGGTAAAATATTTAATGGAATTCTGATGCCTGTTAGTTGACAAAACACTGTTAATACGACCAGAAATATCTTTGAATTTTAAAGGGGATATAACTACGAGTTATTATCCATGTGGTTTATTAAGTATACAAGAATGCTGTACTAGCTTTTGTTTGTTTGACAGACATGTTACAAAACGTCAGGATAAGATAACGTGCTGTGGTTGGGGCCCCCAGCGACCACAGGGTTCGCTGGTGCCTAAAGCCGGCTATGCTCCTCCGTAGTAGGGTTTTAAGTTCTTTATTCTGCTTGGGGAATGACCACAAAGCAGACTTGTCATAGCTTTAATACTTTATTAAAAATAGATTTGTTTGATAGAAGAAAGATTTCTAGGCTTGTACTTCCCCAGTAACTCACCAGTTCCATTTCTTAAGATCTTCTGCTTCAAAAGACTCTCTTAAGGTTAAAAGGTTGACTGAAAAGGTTAGCACTACATAGTCTTTTGCATAAACTTAAAAAAGTTAAAAGTAAAACTTTGAAGGCAGCAGGTAGGCATGTCTGTCTCCAGAAATCCTGCAGTTGTTGATCTGCAGCCAGGTAGGGCTTCTACCTTCCTAGGTGAATCTGGAGTGGTTCACCAGGTTCAGAAACTGTCTACAAAGAAAGAGGAGAGTGATATGTTGATTATTGTTTTTATTTGTTTTAGTCCAGTGAAATGTATATTTAAAAACTGATGCTTAAGCATTAGCATTTAAAAGTGAGTTTGTGATACTCGTGCATGAACCATTTTAATGGAAAGAAAGTTTTACACAGTTGGATGATTTTTCCTTTCCTTTAAGTTTAATGATGGTGATAAGAAAATTGTGTTGCATTAGTAATGATCTGAGCTGGAACCTAAGGTTTACTCAAAATTGTGTTGTTTATGCTTTTTGCAGTTTGCTGAATTACTTGAACTGCTTGCCTGTACTTGGGGAGAATCCAGAAGCAGCAAACCTAAATAAGAAGCATGTTCAGGGAGTGACAGCTGATGGACAACTGTGGATTTACTGTGTTAGCCAGTATGCCAGTGCCCTGCTTTCTAGGAAAAAGTATGTCAGAGCTGTGAAGCCCTTTACAGATGAAGAAAGAGAAGCTTGGGAGAGGTAAAGGAAAACCTAATACATTCTCGTTTGTGATTCTGGAATGTAAGCAACATTGTATCGTAGTACCTAGGTTATTTACCTTATGAAATGCATGTATTGGGAATAGCAATGTCTTTTGGCTTTTCCCAGTTAGGGGTCGCCACAGCGGAATCACTGGTCCGCAGATTGGTTGGCAGTGGTGATTTTACGGTGTTGAGTTGGCAGTGGTGATTTTACGGTGTTGAGTTGCCAGTCCAGTGCTCTGCCTTCATAGAAGGCATACACATACACAGAAGCACCTAACTGCATGTCTTTAAAACTCACTTGACTGCAGGGAGGACATGCAGACTCTGCACAGAAGGAGCTCCAGCTGAGAATCGAACTGGAGAACCTCTTGCTGTGAGGCGACAATGCTAACCTCTGCACCACCATGACCTAAATGCATGTGTTGGGAATAAAAACTATTTTTAATTAGTAAACCTTTGTAATTAAAAGTGCTAAGTGATTTATGGTACCTGATGATTGAATCTGAGTAGATTTGTGGTTCGTATTAGTGGTGATAGTAGAGGTGATGGTGACTTACTACTGTATAAAATATTGTTTTAAAGATGCTATCAGACATGGTTTAAATAAAGTGTTGCCTGGTCCATAGTAACAGGATGCTGTCAACAGGTGTTTAGTTTCAAGTAGCAAAACATGAAATGCATTTGTTTTATTTTTTGGAGATCACTTGCACTTCCTAGTACACGTTTATATCACAATCAGCATTGTTTACATTTTTCCGATATAATTTATATATATTAATGTCGATCAAAATCCATCAGAATGGTGTAGCTAAAATAAAGCATATGTCTTGCTCCTTTTCCTGCCATCTGAACCGTGATATAACACTGCTATTTACAAGGCATAATTTCACTAATACGTTATGCAGTTTACTGATTTGTTTCCTTACAAGCTTTTACATTACTTGAATGTTTGCTTCCGAGCAGAAGACATCTTTTCATACTGTCTTGATAGTGGTTTCATAAATCATGTCAGCGGTGGGGTATGTTTCATCTAATCATAATAAAAACAGAGCAAGAAGTAGGAGGATTTAGACTCCATGGAGCAAATATCTTTCTTTCCTAGATTAAGCAGTATTTTAAAGCAAAACTATTACTTTCTTTCTGTAAACATTGTAAGGATTTAGCAGTTGTAAATTGCCATAATTTGCTTTTAGAGTATTGTACAGAAAGAATCCTGGCTGAGATCAGCATATAATTATAGTCTGCAGCTACAGTATAGCTCTTTTGAGCATCTGTTTTTCTACATAACATAATGTTATAATTAGATTGATTTTATTTATACCTCCTTTATAAATCAAATACCAGAAGGTAGTTCACTTATTTCCCCCTCCTCCCTTTGGGTGGTTTTGGTACTTTAGAAAGCAAGAAAAGGGCAGTGATTTTTTGTGTATAGCTAGTTGTAAGAATGCAAAGCTAAACTACACACACCCCATCCATTAACAGTTTACCTTTTTTTGTTTTGCCCTTGAACCAACAATTTGTACATTGTAAATGTTGGTATATCTGCCTTTTTATGTTAGTAGTGATTATTAATTTTTCCTGCTGAAAACTTTTTTATTGAGTCATTAATTTACTTCATAGCAGCTTCACTTCTTTCATTAGGATTAGTTAGAAAGAGACTGTTCACAGAGAACTACTCGTTGATGGTGTACCTACAAATGGTCATGGCTGATCAGTGTACTGTCCCAGTTAAAAACAAGAATAAACAAACAGACCTTCTTGAGTAGTAAGATGGGGATGTTTATCTGCCATAAGTTCTGGTGCGTTTTTTTTTCATGGCCTTGTCTTACTGACGATAGACTACTAGTGTATTTCTTGTACAGCTGAAAGAACATGGCACTTTCCCATGTCATGACCAGAGTCGGTAAGTTCAGTGTCAGAAATACCAGAGCACTATTTTAAAATTTTGAAATGGTTTGTACTCCAGATATTGTGCGTGTGCACGTGTGGATATGCATGCATCCATGCTGTTGATACTGCTGCAATCTGCATTGTTTATTCCACATTCAGTAAAGGAGTTTGCACATTAGTAAGGTACATTACTAGATGCATAATTTCCCCACCTCTAGCCCTTTCTTCTCATTCTGCTACAATTGCCATACCTTTTATCTTCATAGGATTACCTCCTTTTGTTATACCCCTAGACCAGTGTTCATAAACTGTTTCTCTGACATCACCATTAACATAGTTTTCTTAGTCTGTGTGTAGATCCTTCTTTCTTCTGTCTCTTGTTTCCAGAAATTGGGCTACCTTGTTCATTTATTCCATAGAAAAGAAAACACCTTGTCCCCCTCCTTTTCTCTAATTTTAATGTTGTACTATTCATCCATTTTAATTTTTTCTTTTAACAGTTTCACTTTTTGAATCTTTGTATCTTTTCATAAATCTCTTCACTTAACCTCATCCCAGATACATACATCTTCCTATGTTCTGCTCACTTTTTCCAAAATGTGGTGTCTCATGCTTTACATCTCTTCTCCATATACTTCCAGGCTAGTGGCAGACCGCAAAGCTACGAATTAATTTCTACTTTTCCTCACCACATATCCAGTATCCACTTGTAGTTGTTTTATTCCCCTTTTCCAAATCTCATGGGGTTCTATGTCAGCTCTGGAGCATATTTTTCTGGTTCCGTTCTGTGCCCAAGACTTTAAGGTTTTGGTAGATTGCATTATCTCAATACATTCTTGTCACTGATTCATTAAACTCCCAGTTTTTCATTAACACTAGTATTTTGTACTCTGTATTATCCTCTTTGTCATGTTTGTCATACCTCCAGTCTCTGTGGTAAGCTGGCACCATTATTCGCCCAACAAAGGTCCATACCATTATTTCTGGTCTGACTGCTCTTATTACCTTTCCTCCTCCTCTACCCTTTCCTTTAGAGCATCTTTTAGCTCTTGGTATCCCATCTAGTCTTTCTCATCTGCTTTATATCCATGACTCAGATATGC
This sequence comes from Protopterus annectens, assembly GCF_019279795.1. Lineage (NCBI taxonomy): Eukaryota > Metazoa > Chordata > Ceratodontiformes > Protopteridae > Protopterus > Protopterus annectens. The sequence goes on along the minus strand of NC_056747.1, from coordinate 548,488,488 downwards.
CAACTCTGTAGATGATTCCCTTCTGTTTTCAAATCCTAGGCTACTGATTTGTTTATTACTTTTCTTTATACATCTTTCCATTCTAACCTCATTTCCCCTTGTAACTACGATCCCATTGTTTTGTAGTCCCTGTTTTGGTATCTTGCATGGTCTGTGTGTCTCATTACTACCTGCATGGAGTAATTTCTCTTATTGCCTTCCTGTATCTTAATATTTGTACTCCAAATTTGCTGTATTTACCTTTAAGTCTGGTACTTGCCATCTTAACTTCGTCTTCGTTCTGTTAGCAATTTTCATTCTATTCCAATTTCAGATATGTTTTATCACAGAGTCTTTGCAGCTTTACTTTGTTGCCTGAGTTTACTAACCAGTATTTTGAAACCTATACTATCCAGATTAAAATAATTTCTACATTTGATGAACCAGATAACTGTGCCCATTTAGACAGTGACAGTATTAACTTGGTTGGACTTATGAAATCCTTCTAAGTCATCTTTATCCAGAATTTGTAAACTTTCATTCCAAGCAATTTCACTTCTGTGTTTCATTGGATCTTCTTACACTTCATCCTGCCATTCTTAATTGGACTGTCTTGAGCTAACGCCATGGCTTCTCTTAGGCAGATCTAATTTAAGGGTTTCCTGTTCTTTGACTTTAGTTTGGTGTGTGTATTTCAGAATGCCCTGTACTCTGGGGGTATGTAAATTCTACACTGAAGCACATTATAATGTCAGACACTGCATTAGCAGAATGCTGTTAGCCAGTGATACTGCTTTTTGTTTTCTGATATTCAACAATTTGAATATCAAGACTACAGTGCATCAGAGAAAATTTCCCACGTTCTATACTTTAAGCACCAAAGCCTCCTAAATGTTCATGTGAGTACCAAATTATGACCCAGGAACCACACCAGCACTGTTAATGTGTCCTGGAAGGGAAGCATAGTGTCAGGTGCTGCCAAATGCTAGTAAATGAACCAGGCAGCATGTAGCAGTAGAAGGTGATGGAGATTCTGGCCATCTTGTTGCTTGGGGATGGAAGCATTTGGACCTTGACAATGTGGAGATTGGCAGGAGGGTCTCATGTGCAACTCTAAGACTATGTTGCGACATTGTCAAAAGGCAAGAGAAGTTTAAAGAGCAGGTAACACTCTGGGGAGGGCTATTTTTGCCATTCCCGTTTTCGTTTTGGACACCTTGTTCTGAGTGTGAGACTGGTTCCCAGATCTTTTCAGGTGTGCTAAATCTAAAGACATTCCTTCTTTCCACAGCTCCCATTCCCATTTGAGGATCTGGTGCTGGTGTATTGCAGGATGGCACACTGGAGCCCTGGGTTTAACTTGTTTTATGAAGAGCTCTCTTATTGGTGCCTCCCCTACCCATTTCAGCCAATGGTTCTTTTAATGGCTGTATATGAGATGGATAAGTGTCTGGCTTCTCCTTGACTGGTAGTCTTCAGTCTTCTCAGGAGCCTTCAACAACCTGGTTGTGGTCTTTCTTTAGTACTTATTTTGGAAATGAAATCCTGGGACAGCCTTTCATGTCCCTGTCTACAGAAGGGCATTTTCTTAAGACCAGTTCAGATTACATCTCTGGAAGTGAGTCGTTCTGGCTTGTCATCTGTCATCTGGCAGTATCCACAACTCTTTCCTCTTCTCACTGGGCCCAGATGGTCTGAAAAGGAGTTTCAGCAGGTTGTTCCTGTTTCTTTCTACTCTGTGGTGCTTGCTAACCTTAGAGACATAACCAAGGAAGGTTGTGGATTATTTTTGCCCTTTGGTGGCTACAGGGGAGCTTTGGATAACCTGTTGGTTTATGGTCAAATACCATCTCTTTTTGGTCCCTCAGATGGATTTGCTGGGAAGTCTTCCACTTGGGTTTCTGTGGCATTGTTTCTAGAAGAGGATAGAATACTACCCAGTACCTTCTACTCCAGCTTACATTAGGTGTCCAGAGTGTTTGGCACATCTGTGATTAGGACAGTTCCTGCCACTGGTGACTGATGGCTGATCTGAATGTTAACTGATCCCGGACTAGTTAGACATCCCCCTTGGTGTAAGGGCTGCTTTCCATCTCTTCTTAGTGAACCATTCCCTAACAGGTCTTGAATGTCTTGTTCATAAGAGCTGTAAAGTCCCTCAGCCATGTTGGGAATTTATTCAGAGCTGATCCCCCCCCCCAACATTTCTGCTCCCTCTGGGTGTCCTTGCTCTCTACAGTGTGCTGAAAGTGAAGTCTGTGTTTGTGCAGTGGGAGCCTTTCCCTGTCTTTTCCCCCTTCTCCTTAGGAGACTTTCCTTCTGAGTCCAAGTCTTTTTTTTCTGTGAGTTCTGTGGAGGGAACTGGGAAGAAATGGTTGCGCATATCTCTCCATATGGTGGTGCTGTCTTCTTTGAGGGATGGTTTCTCACAGAAGGTCAGATGATTTTGATTAATTGGACTGGTCATCTCCCAGGACCATGGCAGTGGAAAGGGGTAGTACTCCTCTTGTCCTCTTATTGGGGTGAGAGAGACTGATTCACAGCCAGTGAGCGTTCTCCCTGCTGGCTGGGGCTGCAGTCTAGCCATGTCTGCTTTTCTTTGAAATAGCTGCCTCCACTGCTTATTATGCTTGCCATTCATGGCTTTGAGCACTGTAACCCTTTGGTTCTGGGATGGTTTCTTGCCACAGTATTTCTCGGTCTGTGGCCATGGAATCAGCTGTGCTTGTTAGATACTTTGTCTTGTGCAGTCTTCTTGCTGGAACTTGAAAATCCTATGGCTTCTTCCACCTGGGTTGTTTTATTTCTTGAGATTACTTGTCAAGGAAGATACTGTTCAAAAGATGCATTGATTCACTAAGCAGCAACTATTTTGTCTAACGTCAAGGACTTTCCTTGATGAGTTAGGATAACCTTCCCCTGAGAGTGGGTTACCTACCTGTTCCACTTGGACTTCTGAATTCCCTGTAGTTTGTTAGCAATGTGGGTACAAATCTTGATTATTTTTCTTGATGGGCTAACTCTAGTGGCAGGAAGGAGAACTGACATACACTAGGGGTAAGCTTGCTTATGTAGTCATCATATGACATCACAAAGGACTCTGTCATATGTGCCCATATCCATCTCTGAGCTTGAGAGCTTCATTGTAAAAATATGTTTAATGCTGATCGTTTAAGAGGATAGACTTGACCATAAAGCCCGGAAATAAGGCCCTCTTCATAGATCAGCTGATATGGCAATGGTGCATCTGTTACAATTGAAATATGATGCTATGAGCAGGGTCCTTCTTATGATTTTCTTGGGCCTTGTGGTCCTGGCTGCTGTACTGTTGCTGGTACCATATTTTTGGTCGGTGTGGGGATCCCATCTTGTGACTAATTGCTTGCTTCCTCTACTCCCTGAACCTCCTAGTACTATGACTGGAGCACTGCAAGTATGGTGGCTGCATAGACCATACTTATATCTCAGCTTCAGCCATGCTGATGCATAGTCTTTAATTCTGTAATTGTACTTTTGCATAATCACGACACTTAAAATGTTGCCACTTAACTTTTTTCTTTGTCAACATTTTTAAGAAACCATTTTTTTTTTCTGATAGTTTCAGGAAAATACTTCTGTGGGGCTGGGTCATCATGTGTTCAAGCTGTACTTGATTATTAAATGAATCTGATTCACTTATCCACAGAGATGTAAAAATTGAAACTACTTTTTTGATTTTGGAAGTGGTGTCATTTGATTATGGGATGCAATTTGTAGTGCTCTCATCTTTTCCCTTGGTTATCCACCTTGCTTTTCAGGACCTTGTTAATCAGGCCTTTTTGCCATTATTTTTTTCTGTTCTTTTGCAGTTTGTTTCAGTTTATTATTCCAATTCTGCAACATTAGGACTTCTTGCTTGTTGCTGAAACTGTCTAGCAGTCCCTATGATTCCCTAACTACCTGTTAGAGCATTTGGTATGCCTGGTATATTTTTCTTTTTAACCATAAATTCTCCATAGTTCTTTCTTCCATTGATTTAACTTGCCTCATTTTCAAGAAGAGTCTTGAAAAAAGGTGCAAATTAAACCTTTATTCCTAGAGTAAACTAGAATTACCCTGGTCATAATGCGTCAGTGTTTCAAAATATGAAAAAGATTTGCTGTCTGTATATTTATGTCTAAAGCCCTCCTATAAAGCATACTTATACCAGGGGAAGTCAGTTAACATCAAGAGTAAGTCTTTTGGAATCGGTTCCAAAGTCTGCATAGTTCTTCAGGACTCCCAAAAATCTGGGATGATTTTTTCATGTAAACGACTCATAATGTCTGTTTAGGATTCTGTCACATACCTCTTACCTGTCCAGATTGTCACAAAATGTCCAGATTATTGCTTCATATTTTTGGTCTATTCCTCATTAAATGTATTGTTTTCTGGCAAATACTTTGAAGGGCTGAAGTCACTAAATAATGATAGCCATTTGAATTTCAGCATATCCTCAAGAAAATGTATGCTAAAGGAAAACCTGTTATTCTATCAAATTTCTGAGTTTATAATAGCGATATTTAAAAACGTCCCTATTTTTAGACCTTTGTTCCCCCAATTGTCTTTGGCTTTGTCCAGATTTTTTCCCTTAGAGGTTGAGAGGTGTGTTTTGTAGTGTGGGCTGAATGATTATGCCCTCACCTCTTCCAATGGTCTTCCAAAGGCCAGTTTGCAGAAGCAGGTTATTTAGGAAAAATGAATAGTGATATATTTTTTTTGTTTTTAATTTTCAATAAACTTTATTGAAAAGCAAGTTGATAAAGTGTTGATCCCACTGTAGAAACAGATGCATGTATCTTATTAATGCTGGGCTGAGACTGCAAATGTTCATATTTGTTAAGTGATCTATTCCAGTAAACCAAAATTAAATACATATTAATGATCAGGATGGACAGACAGAGTTCACCTGCCTGTCAGTCCTTCAGCAGAGGGGACGCAGTCCTTTCAGAACAGACCAAGAGCACCAGCTTTTCAGATGCACAGCTGATCACTTTAGGCTGCTCTGAAGATTGCTTTCAAAAAGACTAATTTAATTACTCAATTCAAAACAACGCACACAAATGGGTATTGGTTACAGATTTTATTTTCATACAATGCCCCCTTTCAAAGGCATGCCATCAAAGCTCAGACGCTCCACAAAGAAAAAGAAAAAGAGGCAAGTTTCTCAGTTACTCTAGATAGCAGATAGGGGCCATCAGCTCAGTCCCAAAGGCTAGCCTAGGATTTTATTCTTCCTTGTTCCTTGTACCAAAGAAGGGTGGGAGACGGGAGATTTGGATTCTCTCTCCTCAACACGTTTTGGACATTCCCAAGTTCAAGATGTTGACGCAAATTCTCATTTGCATTTTTCTTATCCTTATCCTTCTGCTCTTCGCTGGCTCACAGAGTAGTTCTGGCTCCTCCATTAGCAGTCTTCAGGCAGAATTCAAATCTCATCTTATCTATCCCACTGACTGCACTGGCTCAAGAAGAAAAAAAAGACCTTACAGCATCTCTGGAATATATTATAGCAGTGCTTGCTAAGATGCCTAGGGTATTCTGTGATGAAATAAAGTCCAGTCTAGTACCCTCTCAGACACCATGCTTTCTGGGGTGAGAGACTGAATACAGCAGCCCAAGATGGCTTTTAACCCCGGACAAACAAAAGAGTCTGTCACTTTACTTCCATCAACTATCTCATCAGTCCGTGCAAGCAACTGGGCGCCTAAGCCAACTGCTAAGCCTGGCACTAACTCTTCCAGGTAAGGTTTCTGCCCCTAGCTTATGTGAAAGCAGACAAATCATGGATCCCCACGGCGGAAACTGGATCTTCAAGCAGTTTTTCAGAAAACAGTGTCATGACAGGGGAACTCCAGAGGAAGTTAAGCTTCGGCCTCCACTAAACCACCAGCTGTATTGCCAAAAGACAAGGGCAGTCACATCACACAGCTGGAAAGAAAGTGGATGCTCTGTCTAGCTGAAAAAACCTTCATGTGTATGCCTTTCCACCTCTGCCTCTTCTTCAAAGGGTACTATTAAAGGTCAGACAAGACAGGCCAAGGATGATTTTTGATAGCTCCAGATTGGCCCGCAACACACTGGTACCCACTACTACGAGTCTGGTAAAAGAAGCTCCATGGCCTTTTACCTCTGATTCCTCATCTGTTATCTCATGGATTGCATTTTTTAGAGGAGATTCCAGCTGGGATTAGGCCTCATTCCACTGCCTCAGCCGGGATTCAACCTCATCCACTAGGGGCTGCACATTCAACAACTTTGATATCAGAGCAACCTTACTTGGAGTGGAAGCAGTTACTTATACTTCAGTGCATACTATCTCTAAGTCTTATCACCTTCCCAGGCATGTTTGCTTAGGGCTGGTTGTTGTTGTCAGCTCTTGCGCCTTTTGCTGCTCTTTTTAGAGTTTATAATTTGCCAGCTCCCTCCTCCCAATTGGCAGGAAGACAGCAAGTAAGATTATAGTACACATGGAGTACCTACTATAAATTTTTTGTTCGAGGATTGTAGATGTTCAGGATTCCCTTACCTCAGTCCAATCCCTGTATCCCCTCTGGTTTGTGTATGTTTGGTTGCTGTGTATTTTTGTTGTATATTTTGTATTATATATTATATTTTTTTTTATAGGTTTTTTTTTTGGGACTTTTGACTTTCTTGGTCTTTTGAGTCTTGGGACATGAAAAGACTGAGGACACGCCTCGGACATCGGTCATGCGATTGTACCGACGTATCGGCGCTTGCGCGCCACCTGACTGAGACCGGGGCCACTGGGAGTACTCTGCCGGCGGGCCGCCGACGATACCCAATAGTCAGGACTGACGCAAGCAAATCCCTCGAACATCTACATTTATGGTAGGTACAAAACTGTACTTTTTACAAGTATGCATACAATGATATTCTTATGTGGTCTACCAAAAGCAGAAAGTTGCAGCACTAGTAAAGTGAATAACTTGCATTGGGAATGTAGTGTAAAAGAAAAACTAACCGCATTTAGAAATGCACTGTAAGTATAAACTTGGAAATCTAAAGTCAAATAACATTAAGGAGACAGAAAAGAAAAATATCAAGCTAATGTATACACAGTGGTGGCTAAACTTATGAATCAAATTGCTACAAGAAGCAGTACTGGTTGTCACCTAAATTAGAAATAGAAAACAGCCTATGCCAGTATGTTTCCTCTTAAATACTTAATGTGCTACATCAAGCATAGAGCTCCATATGGACCATTTGTTTATTATCTGATGCCTAGTATGAATATTCTCAAAAGAGGTAACTAAAATGTGAACCTGTTTTATTAAGTGCCCTAACTCATTACTAGAGGGTAATCCTGTATTCTTCCACTCCCTGTATATTAATTTTTGTAGGTAAGCAGCTGTAGAAAATTAGTCATTATCATGTAAAACCTGAATTGAACCCACTAAGAAACAAATAATGGTATTGAAATAACTTTATCAGGACTTGGCTTGCTACAATCTCTTGTAGTTTGTCTTGTCTGGGGAGTCATTTCTGGGCAGTCAACAAAAAATGTCTCCAAGTCTGAAGTTCATTTAGGTTACACATTCAACATACTAGGGACACAATTGGAAACATATCAGCTAGGCTAGATGGTGTTCAGCAATACTTAAAAATAATTGCCTGCCAAAGAGACTAGACTTCATATCATACTTGAAAAATGGAATAATTTCAGCCCAGGTATCAGAAGGTATGGTCATATCTAAGTCCCTTTCTTAAACTAGCTTATATTTATTGACCACGTTGTTTGGGGTTAATAGTATTTTATAAAGTGCAGATATGACCCCTCTTGGCAAAGCCTTCACTCACTAGTCTCAATCCACCATATGATCTACTAAGGCTGGTCAATTCTTGGAGATAATCCCAGTTTGGTATTAGAAAAGATCTGGAGTAACCTATCCATCCAGATATTCTCCTTATCTGTTAAGTTAAAATTAATTTTAATAATTGCCAGCTGAAGGGACCATCTCCTGTCAATAATTGTTCCCAGTGTTGCATCATAGACTAATAATGAATGTGTTTTAGATCCCCAATATTCAGTCAGTTGTACTGGACCAATGGATACAATCCATGAGGTAGTTTTAGTCCTTTCAAATGTCTGAAAAATGGTTTTAAGTAAGTCATGAGACAGAGAAACCATTGTATAAGTTACTCATAACAAACAAGAGCTTGTTGTTGCAAGCTAAATAATTAAGTTCCCCTAAATAACATGAAAATAACCGTTTCCAGCAGGTTGTTATATGAGCGAAAGCAATCTGATTAACAATTTTGACTTATCTGTATTATAGAGGTCAGAATCTGGGAGAGACAGACTGTGTAACTCTTCTGGAAGAGATGGATGCTCCCAAGAGAGTATTGGCTTATCATGAAACCACAGAAGAGAGGTTATTTAATTTGTGAAGAAGTGTCTTTTTTTAGGATTTATGGGAAAAGCTTGAGCAGTGTACAAGATTGGGGGCAAAACAAATCATTCTGTGGCAAGAATTTTTTGCTAGAAGCCCAGCCCATGCCACAAAAGAAAATAGCCTGTGATATGGAATTAATTGCCAATTTAATGGTATCATTTAGGGTTATCATTTGGGTTCCCTTTAAATTAGCAAATGCTTAAAATAATGAATGCTGATTTATCGATCCATTAAGAGAGAAACCTTAAAATCCCGAAGACATGGAACAGTGCTTTTTTTCCCCCCAGGGAAAAAAAAATCACTGGGCCGTTTTTGGGACTCTGCCATTTCCTCCACTGTGGTGTGATCTCGGACTTGGTATATTTAAGTAAGGGGTGTGGGCGGGCACAGCCCCCCACTTTAATTCGTGTTTTGAGCTTTTTTTTTTTTTTTTTGGGTGGAACAGCGATTTTTTTTTTTCCACAGGGAAAAAAAAATCGCTATTCTGTGTCTTAGAGATTGTAAGGGTTCATTCTTAATGGGTCGATAAATCAGCCTTTGCTATTTTAAGCATTCGCTTTTTTAATATAGACCCTTAAATTTGACCCCTGAGTAAGACATATTATCCATGTAAGCTAAAAACTGGACTTTATGAACCAAATACGATGATGGAGAACAGTTAATTTTTAATAATCTGTTTTCAATGGGGTCACCTTATAGCCAAAGAGATCAAAAGAAATGGCACTTTACTTAGACTTCATCCAGCTGTACCTCCGGATTATTCAAGTAGACCAGAAGACCATCTCTGTATAGTGAAACAGTAATTTGTATATCTGAAATTTGCTAATTGGAGTTCAGCAGATTCCTTAGACTTCCAGCTAGGGACTCCAAATACAGTGCAAAGAGAAGGAGAGGATAAAGTACATTCCTGCCTTAATACTTCAATATAAAGGAATTCCAGGGAACAGAGTACAACATTGCCTTGGAGACCACATATGCTTTAACAAGATCAGTGAACTCCAAGTGGATTTCCCATTCTTTCTCAGATTAAAAATAAGAATCCCCCATTTACTCTATCAAATGCTTTCAGTGCATTTAGACTAGTAAACATTAATGATTTTTATTTCTGGTGGCATGATATATAGCTAAAAATGTTTTTAAAAGCTTATTAAACTTTGTACAGCTTTTATTTAACCCTATCTGGTTGATATGGACCAGACTAGGAAGTGTAGGGGGGCCGATTTACCTGCCAGTAGGAACATACAAATCTTACAATCATGTATTAAGACTGAGATTGGGCAGTAATAGCCAGTTCAAAGGCCAGTCTTTACCCAGTTTGGGGATAATGACCAACATCACTAAACTTCTGTGAGTTCGGCACCAATTTCTTTTATACAACCTGCTTAGCTAATTCAGTGAATAACTTCACAAAAGGTTCCCCTCCCATTTTATAGAACTTTGCTGATATCCAGTCTGTCCCAGGAGATTTCCCTTTTGTTGATTTGGACAAAAACTCTCCTTAACTTCTTGTATAGAAAATGGACGAATTATAGAATGGAAATGTTCCTAAGTCAACCTAGGAAGATGTAGTACATGTAAGTATTGTGTAGCTCTGCCCTGTTGATCATCAATGGCAATACATCTGGATGTAGGTCCTTATGATGTGAAGTGAAAAACTGTAGTATCTCTAAGAGGATGTAACTACTTCCTGAGTTCTGTTGAGTAAAATCTTTTGAGGTGGACCTTTCAGCTTGTTCCTGCTTTAATTTCAATGCCAAATACTGTTAATTAGATTAAATGAATTTCATCTCTTTCACTTCGGGCTGATTGAGTGTATTCTGAGTTGTAAATGCCTGTTAGTGTATCACTTCTGATGGACTGAAAGTGGTCCAAAGATACCTGATATACCCCTACACTGTTGTGATTTCACATCCAGTAAGTCTCAGTGTGGCATACTTCATTTTGTTTGAAAAGTCTTCTTTTGCTCTTCTTTAAATGTTTCTTATGAGGGATGGAAGCCTATCTGTCCTAAGTGGATGGTCAGCTTGGACAGGTTAGCCAAATTAGACTTGTTCCTGCTTTAAAAAAAACATTGAGAGATTCATTCAGATCAATGCCTTTGCATAAGTATGTATTAGCCCTCCAAAAAAATGTGGAGCAGCAAGGACCTAGTGCTTTTTCAAATTCTGTTGGAGCATGATCTGGAATATACACCAGATATGGCTTCTGAAGGACCTTAGTTGGTATGTTCCCTGGTCATAAATATCTTGTCAGCCCTTGAAAAGAACTTGAATCATGATGATAAGCAGGTATAGTCCTGGTCCACCGATTGAAAGTTGTGTAAGTCAGAGATACTTATAATGTTGAAAAGCTGATTCAAGAATTTACACAAGGCTGGAATGTAAAAACTTCTGGGACAACCACTGAATTTTTTTGCAGAAATAAATTCCAATCTTTGTTCCAAGTTACCAAACCCTACTGAAACAATACCCACCAAATTCCTTTGTAGAGTACAGGGAGGAATATACAAAATACTGATAGCTGAGTATTCTGTAGCTAACCTTTAATCGTACTAAACCTTTCCCAATTATGTAACCATAAATTGTGCACTACAAATGGAAATTACCTTTTTATGAAGATAACTAGCTTTCCTCGTCTGCCATCTTGGTAACATGAGACGGCACAGTGCTTGTATCCTTTCCTAATAAATTTGGAATGCTCTTCACTATTCAAGTGTTTTTCTCATAACAATGCTATGTTTCGGTTTAATTTCCTTATGTAGCAAAAATGTCTTCTTAGTTTTAATAGCATGTTTAAAGATATTAATATTATACAAAGAAATTTCTCCATAGTTGATTAAGTATTAAGATTAGCACAATACATTTGCTGCTGGACAGTGTTGTATAGCAAGAGAACAGTTAAACCATTGACCGCCTTTAAACTGTGCACATCATCCTTTAGTCTCCTGTATCACCCCCCAAAATACCTTCATGGATGGTGCATTATTACCAGTGAGCATCACCATAAATTTTGTATCATCTTGTGGTAAACAGTAACACCTAGCAACCACATAAAAAATAAGCATATAAACTCTATTGTACTGTATAAACAGGTTGGTAGAGTCCAGGTGAAGGCCTGGGCAGATAAACACAAGTATGTTTGGAGTGAGGGCTGTAAAGCCAAACTTCATTCAATCATTCATACAGGCTTGCCCCCTGCTGATCCAGCTCTCAATTTTCAGAATGCCTAAATCATTGCAATTTCTAACAAAGAAGGTACATAGTGCACATGTTAAATCAATCGGGTAACTTGCAAATTGAAGTCCACGTCTGAGGAAGTTTATAACTGCTAGCACAGTGCAAACAACTCACTTTTTTCATGTGTAAAATCTCAGCCATAAAATGTAAGCCATACATTAAAGCTGTCATCTTCATTAAGTAGTTGCTTATGCTAAACTTGATACAAGATGCACAGCTGGATCCTCTCTTAATATTGGCTTTGTGTGTATTGAAGTTTCATTGTGGTTGCCCCAGTGACTTCTTTTGCTTTGCAGCCATCAGTGATCTGTCTTTTAAATGGAGGAAATGGTTCAGGAGTGTATTCAGAGGCATGTCTCAACATTGGTGAAGAAGGCATGTTAGGTGTAATATTATCGATTGCTACCTGTTGATTCTGATTGCTGAAGTTGGTCCATGAAGTTTTATGCTTGCTTCTGCTGACATTTTTAGGATATTAGACCCCCCCCCCCAGAGTGCTGAATAAAGGGAACATTTCCACCCCTTCTGTCGACAAAGCCTAACAACTGGGCTGAAGGCTATTTGCTTTTTTCATGTTTCAGGAGAATAGTTTTATTAAAAAAAAATCAACTGCGATTTAAATAATAGTTTTCCCTGGTGCCCAAAGAGGTGAAAGAATCTTTTCCTTTAAATTATGGGTAGCGAACACACCAGAATTGATCTTGACATATGCAGTCTTGGTGACTGTGACAGAAATACTGTTTGTGCCCTTATGTAGTATACGAATCCTTTCCTGGTAGTGGTATCCTGTTGGAGACTAGTCAATTCCTTCTTACCAGAGTAAAAGAAATTCCGTCATTAAACTGTACATTATCAGTGAAGCCCATAAGTTTTAGATTCTTGTGTAATGCATGATCTTCGTAATCTGTCTGTCTGAGACCAAGAAGATGTATTCTAACCTTTTAGCCAACCAATATTATTTCTGCCATATTGGCTAATGTGATGTCTGGCTCAGTTATCTGATTTGAGTTGGCTGAAAGAATATCCTAAATCTCAGCAAACTGTCTCACACTCTTTCTTTCCATGTAGTATGTTAGGATTAAATTTATCTTTTTGTAATTCTTCAACCATTTTCTCCAGTTTGGTATCCATTACAATCTGTTGTAAGGCCACAGTTGCATTGTCTGATGGTGAGCTTGCCCGTCTGATGGTGACTGAAGCATAGCCCCCTCTTTTTAAGACTTGTAAATCTCAAACCTTAAAAATGCTAGCACCTACTCAAGGTAATAAATCTTGAATTCAATTTGGAAACTTAACTCTTTCAAGGCAGGAGGGCCAAGTTAGAAAGGAGCACAGAAAAGAGCTATCTGGTCACTTCCATCTTGAACAGAAGTCTGTTAGTGGTGCTTTTATTTAATTAAATTATTTGAACAACATTGAATGACCTTTGCAAAATAAGGTTGGCTGACACACAAGACTGGTCGGCATTGCCATTCAGTCTTGTTTCACCAAAGTTAGATCATACATTTACATAGGCTGTGTCTGTGTGTCATGCGTTAGTGAGCATATGTGCATCCCCTGATGGGGTTGGTACCCTGTTCAGGATTGGTTTCTCTACCTTGTTCCCATTAAAAGTCAGGATAAAAATGAATGATTCAGTTACTGTACTACTCCTGTGCAGCCAAGCCATGTCACGTTTCACTTGTATCCAAAGACTTGTTAAGTTGTCTGCAAAATTGGCATTAGCCTTTTCAGTTAAAATAACCATTTTTGTTTTTCCTTTTTGAAATAGCTGAGCAAGCAACAATGCTTGCAAAGATCCATATTTGCCTTTGTTAGCTGTCATTAGTTTAACTTTAGCCATTGATTAATACTTTGTTTGTGGTTCTTTAGATTAGATTTCGTTAACTCCTGATGTTCATCATGTTACACTGCTGCAGTCATTACACTTGGGTTATCCTGCCGTCAGGCAGTCCCGCAGTCGGCCAGAGTTCCAAAGTCTTGGTCCGGTGTCTGTTGCTGTCGCCTCTTCCCTGACGTCAGTGCGCCAGGGGTATATAAGATGCATCCAACGCCATTTTCTTCAGTCTTTCTTGCCGCGCGGTGCCCGAAGCAAAAGTAGTTCGCAAGTGTTGGTCAGCCGACTCCTGAGATTTTTGAAGTCAAATTTCAGATCCGAAGTCTTCAATAAAGCGAAGTACCCTGTTGGGGAATCTTTTTTCTTGCCTCAGACCGATGTCAGAAAAAGGTAATAATTGTATTTCTTGTGAGAAGCAAATACCTCAAAAGGACTTCCACTCTTACTGTATTCCATGCCTAGGCCCTGATCACGACGTCACTAGTTGTCGGTTTTGTGCTAGATTTAACAAACGCACTATAAAACGACGTTTTGATTTTGCTTTGCACTACTTTGGCCGAAGGTTCAATTATACTATGCCGTCAGATCAACCGACTACCGCAGTTCTGAAAAAAACGCAAAGACAAGGATAAAGACAGGCATCCGAGGTCCAAAACCGACGACGAAGCCTCTTCTAGGCCAGTCGCTGGTTTGCCGGTTCTCAGTGAGGCGCTTTCACAGCCTCTGACACCCACTACCTCAGAGCCACAGGCCACCTCCGCCTCCCACGTGGAGACAACTAGGCCTCTGGAAACTCAAGGTATTGGACCTACGGAAACTAATCCCTCAGATGGGTCTGGAGCCACTGAGCAGGCATCGGCTTCTGAGGGTGTTTTCAGACCTTCACAACTTACCATTAAAGCAACAGCCAAGACAAAAACACCATTAAAGACAAAGAAGCAAGTACAGCATTCTCCTGGACAGTCCTCCATTCCTAAGAAACAGATGCTTAAAATGGCCAAAGACCTCATTACTCTAATCAGGGGTTCCCATCCCCATCCTGAGAAAAGACCTAGGCAGGATACAGACTATGATTCCTCTGATCAGGTTTCCATTTCCTCTGATTCCTCTTCAGACCAGGGATGCTCTCTACCCCCCTATGAGGACTCTGATGCTGAAGAATCTATCCATTCAGCCTCTCCTCCTGAGGATTATTATTTTGGTGAAACTTTACATACCATGAGGGAGCATTTCCATTGGGAAAGTCAGGATTATTCAGAATCCAAGAAAAGGCTCAGGGACTTCCTTTTATTGCCTCAGCACAGGCCCCTGGCTAATTCCGCCTGTGTTAGATATTGTGGATGATGTGTTCTCTGAATCCAGCTTATCTCCTGATTCTTTGCACCCTGCACCAGCCAAGCCAGATAGGTATTATAGAGTCCCTGACTCTCACAAGTTTCTTTATAAAAACCCTTCTGCTGATCCAGAAACGATTTCCCAGGGTCCCAAAGGGGTTAAGGCTTCCATTGCAAAACATCCAGTCCCCTCTGACAGAGATTCTAGAGCATTTGATAGATGGGGGAAGAAAGTTTACACTTCTGCAACTTTAGCAATAAGGGCTTTAAATTGCCAGTTTCACATGCTTGAGTACCAACAATATTTAATGGCTCAGTTAAAACAGAAAATGCTTGCAAGCTCAGAAGCTCCTGACTATAAAGAAATGCAGGATTTATTGCATGCAGTTGAACAGGTGGGAAAAACATACTCTGCAATGTGGTTTTGATTCTTTAGAGGCCTCTTGTAGAGCCGCAGTTACAGGTTCTGTGATTCAAAGACATGCTTGGTTAAAAGAACAGAGTTTTACCTGATCATGTTAAGGCAAAATTATTGGATGCTCCTTTACAGCATGATACCTTGTTTGGTGTTAAGGCAGAAGAGGTGTTAAAGAAAATGGAGGATAAAGCTAAATCTATGCAAACAGTCAAAGATTTCTTACAGGTACAGCCACCTCGATTTAGCAGAAATTGGCCTACAAAGAATTGGTCCTTTCCAGTGTCAGACAGGCCACAGAGAGGCAGATCTCAACCCCAAGGCTCTAACAGACAATGACAGTGGGGTACCCAAACCCCAAAAAGAGGTGAGGACAAGTCTCAACCTTACAAGAAACAGTACCAATGACTTCCCCCTTTGTACGCCAAGCACTTCCCTTTTGGCAGCCCCCTTAGGGGGAAAACTAGCACTTTTTTCTCAAAACTGGCAAACAATCACCCAAGACAAATGGGTTCTGAATATTGTGTCTCAAGGTTACAAGTTCCACTTTCACACTTTACCAAGGCTAAAAGGAATGCCAAACCTGCCACAAAATCATTGGGCAGAGGCTCAAAAACAAATTTCAGCCCTCGTGGACATGAGAGCTATTCAAAAAGTACCACAGCAGGAACAAGGACAAGGATTTTACTCAAGACTCTTCCTGGTCCCCAGAAAGGACAAAGCCTGGAGACCCATACTAGACCTTTCAACTCTAAATACTTACCTGGATGTTCCGAAATTCAGAATGTTGACACTACAGCAGCTTCTTCCCATGCTGGGCAAGAAGGCTTGGCTTGTTACTCTGGACCTCAAAGAGGCATGCCTGCATGTCCCTATCAGACAAAATTGCAGAAGATACCTCAGATTCAAAGCTGGTACAATGCACTACCAATTCTCTGCACTGCCATTTGGCTTATCTACTGCGCCCAGGGTCTTTACAAAGTACCTGGCACCAGTAATTGCATTTTGCAGACAAAAAGGAATTCAAATATATCCATACCTGGACGACTGCCTCATTCAAGCAGAGACAAAGGACATTCTTCTAAAGCATCTGGCATTTGTAAAAAGGTTGCTAATTTCTCTAGGGTACACAGTAAATGAAAAGAAGTCAAAACTAGTGCCCTCACAACAGATAATATTCCTGGGTGCCAGCTTAAATACAACGGCCCAGATGGCTTATCTCACGCCAGACAAACAAGGACAACTGACTCAATATTTTCAATTACTGGCAAAAAAGTCCCATCTCCCTGCAAGAAAAATTCTGCAGGCCCTGGGATTCATGGCATCCTGCATACTACTAATTCCATATGCCAGACTGCATATGAGGAAATTACAATGGTACCTAAAAAGTGTTTGGACTCCACACTCTCACAGTTTAGAAGCAGTAATACCAATAATTCCCTGCCTACAACAGGAGTTTCGATGGTGGGCACAGGCATGTCACCTCAACAAGGGTCAGCCTTTCACTCTACCCACAGCCAGGCAGACTCTAACAACAGATGCTTCGGATTACGCCTGGGGAGCACACATGGCAGGAAAATGTATTCAGGGCAAGTGGACCACAGACCAAATGCATCTTCACATCAATGTAAAAGAGATGTTGGCTGTTCAAAATGCCCTAACAGCTTTCAAGGACCTTCTGCATCCAGGACAATTATTATTAAAGACAGACAACACCACAGTAATGTGGTACATAAACAAGCAAGGGGGCACTCATTCTTATCCCCTATCCAGGCATGCCATGACCTTGTGGAACACAGCTCTAACTTATCAAGTTCATCTGCAAGCACAATTCCTGCCAGGAAAGAAAAATACTCTGGCAGACGATCTAAGCAGAAATGTCATGGACCCTCACGAATGGAAATTGAATCCACAGATCTTCAGCATGGTAACGCAAAAATGGGGATGCCCAGACATAGATCTTTTGGCCTCCCCACTGAATTGCCAACAAAATTTCTGCAACAGGACTTACCACACACAAGCATGGAAAGTGGATGCTCTCTCGTTCAGCTGGAAAAACCTAAAAGTTTATGCCTTCCCACCACTGCCTCTCCTTTCAAAGGTACTCCTAAAAGTCAGACAAGAAAAAACACAGATTATTGTGATTGCTCCAGACTGGCCACGCTAGCACTGGTACCCAATCTTAAAGAACTTAGCTCAAGGCCTACCATGGATTTTGCCTCAAATTACACACCTTCTGACTCAACAAAACAATCAGATCCTGCACGGTCAGCTCAAAACCCTAAACTTGGCTGCATGGCAGATTCATTAGTCAAACAGGCAACACCTCTCTCTAAAGCTGTTATGGATGTCATTTTGGAGGCCTAGCACCAGGAAACCTTACTCAGAAAAATGGAAGAGATTCTGTGCCTGGAACCAGGCTCAAAGCCTTGACCCTCTTGGCCCAAACATTCCTCAGATTTTACAATACTTAACTGAGCTGCTGGACAAAGGCCTATCCTTCTCATCAATTAAGATCCACGCCTCTGCTATTTCAGCACATTACTACACGGATCCTCCTTTATTCTTTCATCCCTTGCTAAAGCAGTACCTCAGAGGGGCTAAAAACATAAGACCGCCCCGGAGAGCACCAACACCAACTTGAGACCTCAATTTTGTATTGGAAAAACTGACCCTGCCACCTTTTGAGCCAGCCAGTACAGCCGATCTAAAATTTTTATCATGGAAAACAGCTCTGCTCCTGGCAGTAACTTCAGCACGAAGAGTCTCAGAGCTACAGGCATTAATGGCAGTGGAACTTTTTATAATTTTTTCATCAGGACATGGTTTCTTTAAGGACAAACCCTACCTTTATGCCAAAGGTGGTATCTAGTGTGGCTCTTAACCAAACCATCCATTTGCCAACTTTTTATCCAAACCCCCAGAATAAAGGGGAGAAACTTCTACACTCTTTGGACATACACAGGCAGCTACGCTTCTACTTGGACAAAACAAAAGCTTTCAGGAAAACTGAGCAACTGTTTGTAGCATATGCTGCAGGATCACAGGGCAAGGCTATCTCAAAGCAGACTATCTCCAAATGGATAGGACACTGTATTCGTTACTGCTACACACAGCATGGAAAATCTGCCCCTAATAACATTAGGCCACATTCCACCAGAGCAACAGCCACTTCAACAGCCTTTCTCAGAGGAGTACCTACCAAGGAAATTTTGGAGGCTGCAACTTGGAGTTCAGTGCACACCTTTACCGAGCATATTACCACTTGTCTCTCTACTCTAAATCCAGAGCAGGATTTGCCAGTGCAGTTCTGCAGGGCCTCATAGCCAATCCTAACTCTTTATAGACCAGCCACCCAACCTTAGCTTTGGGATTCTACCCAAGTGTAATGACTGCAGCAGTGTAACACGATGAACATAGTACAGTTTTGTACCTACCATAAATGTAGGTGTTCGAGTGTTCACACTGCTGTAGTCCAGGTTACCCTCTCTCCATCCCCTCTGTCCTAGCTGGACTTATCTATACCTTTCTATCCTATACAACCTTTGTGGTGTATTTGATTGTAACTGAAGGTATTGTTTTTTATTTTATCTATATGTTTTATTAGCAATATGTATTGCCTACCTACTTGGGGGCACCTGACATCTGGGGCAAGAAAAACTGAAGAAAATGGCGTCGGATGCATCTTGTATACCCCTGGCGCACTGACGTCAGGGAAGAGGCGACAGCAACCGACGCTGGACCAAGACTTTGGAACTTTGGCCGACTGTGGGGACCGCCTGACGGCAGGATAACCCAAGTGTAATGACTGCAGCAGTGTGAACACTCGAACATCTACATTTATGGTAGGTACAAAACTGTACTTTTTACCATGTCTGAAGGCAACTTTGTATTAAGATGTTGCTGCCACATTGGAATGTAATGGAAAATTCTTCATGTTGGTAGAAACTTGCAGGTTAATTCATCTGAACCTTTTTTTCTTGACTTTTGCAGGATGCTTCAGTGTGTGGATGAACTGCGAAAGAAAGGAGATAAATCTCAAAACATGAAGCTGTCTGCTTTCCAGCGGCTGGGTCTGTTGATTGGCATTCACCTGTTTAAGGTATACTAATTTTTTTTGTCCTGAGAATAGAGATAAGCTGTGAAAGACAGTGCAGGATGACTGTAGGGCTATAGATCTGTGCAGGTATCTGTCGCAGGAGTCTTTGAGCAGAGCAGGTCCAGATAGGCTGCATTTCTGAAGGACCTATCCAGTTTCAGCAGGTCTTTCCCTTAGAAAATGGAACAAGAATGTGTGCGAATGATTAGGTTCATTTGTACTGTCCTTTTAAGGGAGTGGGCAGTTACAGAACATGGGTGTGTATTTGATATTTTGCATTGTCTTCAGGTAGGCTGTTTTGTGTGTTTTTTTTAAACACTTACCCAAGTAAAGAATTTACTCATAGGTATTAATCATGATGAGGGTATGTTATACTATGAGATAAAGTCCTGATGAGCTAACTAAATTAAAGATGCCATGTTTTGAGGACCTGGAGTGTCACTCTATTTAATTTATTTTTTTAATCTTTCAGCTTGTGGTCTTTCTTACTTCTAGACTTGGTTCTGAGCACAGGGCAAACTACCTGCCTCTGATACATTGACACTTCATCTACTGAGCTACTAGGCTGTCATTTTATTTATGGGCTGTTTTCTTCCTGTTCCCCCACTGGCCACTGAACTACCTCACATACTCATTTGCTTCCCTAGGTATGAGTCATTTTCGCCCATTCAGTCCCAGGCCAGAAGCAAAAGTGGGGCACCCATCTTCATCAGGGATTGTTTTTTAACTTCTGTATCCATTCTGCACACATACTCATAACATCTGAGGTGGGAGAGTGTGCAGTTGTAAACCCATGTAATATGTCTCTGTCTCTGCATGTGATGCTGTTATAGGCTCCCCCTTATGACACTACCTTCAGTGTAATCACTTATCCCCAACAGGGCTTCTAACACCAAATGTATGCTCAGTCACATACATCCCTCCATCCCATTTGAAGAAAAATGAATAGGCAAAACCTTGACGTTCTTCTCCAGGTGCCTGTGTTGCTAATCAAACTCTGGTTACCTTTGCTTTATTTGGGGTTTTATTCCACTATGCCAGATGAGCTGGCAGCTGCTAGTGCAACACTGGGGAACCCTCCTTATTGGATGATCTTTGTCTTGGAAAAAACATGTGGGTCACAATGTACTGTATGGACTGACCTTTGTTACTCCCATTCCACCATGTTTCTTCTAAACATGCCTCGGTGAATATCTTGGGAAGAATTAAGAAGAGCTTTGGATCAATATCCTTTTGAGTACTAGACACTACTGAATAGAATGAGATCTTGACCAGCTATTCATGTATTAGCTCCTTTGTGATCGCTTCAGTCCAGCAACACCCAGAGATTACAGTATTTTACTACCTTGTTATCAGACAAGGAGTCTAAAAATATGACTAGGGTGATCAGGAGTTTTCTGTCCTGCTTTGGGGTTTAGAGCCCTTAGCTCTTTGGTTAACTCTTCCATATTCCACTTCTTCAGCGGACCAGGTACTAGAAAACAAATCCTTCCCCAAGTTTTGGCTGTAAGAAGCTGTTAAAGTTCTGTCTGTAGTGTCCAGTGTGGGCGTCTTCATAGTCCAGTGTACGTTTGACTGTGCAGACGCAGTGACTGAAGCAACAGGTTCAGGTTTGTGCCTGTACAGAGCTACATTACATGTCAAGAAGTTGCACCACTTTGAAGCTTCATCTGGAACAAACTAGGTAGCCAAAGCTTCAACCAAATGCAAACAAGAAACACTGCTGCTCAGTTGTATATAGTGACTCCACAGTTACACCACTACAGAGATGAATAAAAAATCCAAAATCTGTTAGTTGCTGATGTGCAAATAGAAAGGGCATCAGCAATAATTCTTAGTGTAAAACAATAAAAGTTCTATACTCAGGAATTGCAAGCTAACAATTGAAACCTTATCCATTTTATATTTGACCAAGTGTGAGGATGCCCTTGTGTAATATGGCTTCAGTGAGGTTGTTAACCTGTTAAGGCTGTCCCTTTCAACAGAAGGCTCTGTTCATCCGGACTTGTCAAGCCTGTTGGATGATTTCCAGAAGGCGGCACATTCTCCCTTTATTGTGGAGGACCCCCTTGAGCTCTCTTCATTCCTGTCCAGCTCTTCTTTGCTAAGTCCTGCCAACTCCTTCAAGAAGAAAAAGACTCCTTTGAAACTGAAAAAGGCACTTAAGCCTCACACACATCTTTGCCCATTGTGGTGTCATTCAGGTTGCCCAAGAGCATTACTTCTTTGGCTAGTAGTCACAGTCCTTACTTTCTGTAGGGTTGTCTACGGTGACGTCTGAGTTTATCTTGGCTTGTGAAGCTATCATCAGTGATCAGTGGGTTCTATACATGCTGCTAGATGGCCACGTTTTAAGAGTTCTTGGGTCTTCCTTTAAAAAGGCTCCATGCAGAGACCAAGCTGTCACTGCAAAACGTTTTGGAGAAGCCCATACTCTATTTCACAACAAGCCATAAAATATATCCCCTCTTGAATGAATCTGGTTTTCCATCATGTTATTGGTTTTGAGAGGGACATAAGGCTTTTGCCCTGTTGTGGACTTTGGTGACTTCAGCAGATTCATCTGGTACATCAGGTCCTGGATGGTGACTCTCCATGGTGTTGTAGTCCTGCTGCCATTTCTTTCTGCTGCTGCATGGATGTACTGGATATGATGGATGCTTTTCTGGCATATCACCTGGGATCCACAAGGGAGGATGTTAAGATTTTATGTAGAATGCTCTTTCTTTCAGTAGTAAATGTTGCGGTTTGGGCATTCTTCTGCATCAAAAATGCTTACCAGGATGTTGGCTGCTGTGACTGAAGCTGTTTCAGGAAATGGAGCTCTGTGTGTTCTCATAGCTGATGATTTAGTGGCATTCCTGGACACTTCTGTTTATGCAGTCTCTTAGAAGGACCATTCAAGTGGATGAAGTCCTATCTGATCCTGTCTCAGAGGATTACTTTCTCTGGCATTGAGCTAGACACTGTCCATGGTCAATCAATGGGGCCCAAGAAATGCAAGCTTAGCAGCCTTGGGTGATGCACTGGAGGATTCAAGCCTGGATCCTCCTGCACCTCCTGGGCGTAAAGACCATCATGGTCTTTATGGTACGGTTTGCTTACCTGAAGGTATGGTTGTTGTAGCGGGCTGTCAGATGACAGCTCAGATTTGCTATGTGTAGACACCTTTCCCAGTACCAGCCTCCTGTCCCTTGGCCATAGAGCAGTATTTAGTTCTCAACTATCTTCAGGTATGCCTCCTGTTTCTGTAGTGAAGCCCATCACAGGTACTCATGACTGATACTTCATGGGTAATATGGGAAGTTTCTGCTCCTTCAAATCTGGCAATTGGAGTTGCATGTAGCCTTCATGTCCCTGAAGACCTTGGAAGAGAGGTTTTTTACAGGGCCATTTCTAATTCATCCCAACAGCCAGTCATTCATGTGGTATATGAGCAAGTAAGAAGGCTCACAGTGATGTCCACAGTGCCGAGAAGTAGTGAATGTCTGGCAGTGGATCGTAGAAGGGAGGCAGCACGGTCTCAGCTTTTCTTATCCTGGGTGAAGTTAATGCAGTAGTAGACTAGTTGAGACAGTCATTCTATGCTCCTTCTTTTTCTCTCTCTCTCTGTCTCTTTTAAAGCTGAGATTCAGGAGCCATTTTAGTTGTGTTTTTTCAAAAGAGAGGCACTGCTTGCCAATCAAGAGAATATGATTTGCGCACTTCCTCTGCTTAGTGCAGCAAGACAAGTGAGGGTTCACACTGAACATTTTCTTCTTCTCTTGGCAAGGAGAGCTTTGTACTCCTTCCTTTAGTTTTCTCCAGTTCTTTATCTGTCTTCTGTGACTTTTAGGAGGCACTGACAGAAACTAATCCTTATTGTCTTCTGGTCAGAAAGGATATGGTTTGAGGCTCTCTCGCACCTGGTAACACAAGAAACTCTAGTGAGTTTAGGAATAGACCCTCCTTCCACAGTTGGAACATTAATTGGCTCATTCAGTGGTGTTGAGATTGGTGTTGAGATTTCTGTCTTGCAAAATGTTTTTGATGGTTGTCACCACCTCTCCTTGCAGGATCTTTAGCAGTGGTTTGCTTTATGATCATTATCTCTAGAAATGCATGGTCATTTTTGTGCTGTAAATATTGGTCCCTTTGTTTTAGATTTTTTACTTAATATTACACTTTAGTCCCAATTACAGAAGTATCAGAAGTGATTGAAAGTGCCAAAGAGCCTTCCCTTTGATAGATGTACGCTTGCATGTGGAAGTAGTTCTCCATTTGGGCGGTGCAGTACCTGATAACTTTGTAGTCATTCAGTTTATAAGTGATCCTGATCTTTTCATACACTCCTGTATCATTCAGAGACTTTACAATTCCAGAGTCAGAGTACAAACTTCAGCTCCTTATACCACTCATGAACATCTGTATGTCTGGAGTGCAGCCAGGCAACTGGTCTCAGACATCTGTGACACAGCCACCTGGTGACTAAATCACATCTTTACCTTACCTTATCATCTAGACCACAGCTGCAGCAGTTAGATTTTCTTTGGTATTTCACTAATTTAAGGCTTCTCCTGAGCCTCCTTCTTATGGCTGTTTAAGCAACTCTTTAACAGGTTCTTCATATCCTACTACCGCCTCCCTGCCATCCTCTCAGTTGTTTAATTTTGTAATTGACACATTCTGCTGTCTCCCATTCATAGGTTCATAGGTGTGTACTAGGCTAATGGCCTTGGAGCCTTTACAAGCCTAGCCCATAGACGTTCCCTCGCATTGTGCCGCCCAACGTTAGTTCCCAGTACCCCTATCAAGTAGAGCCACTGGATTGATCCCCAGGGTGAACTTTCTATTTCCCATCTACTCATCAAGATTTCTCTTGAAGAGGGCCAGTGAGGTGCTCTGCTTGACATGTATGGGAAGTCTATTCCAGAACATGGGCAGTCTCTGGGTTATGAAACTGTCTCTCCAGCATGTTCTCTTGATTGTGGTAATGAGGTTGAGGTCTCTAGAGCGTGTGGTGCGGAGGGATTGGGATTTCTTTAGATGTAGCATTTTTAACACAGCTGGGTCTGACATGGCTTTGTAAGTCAGGCAGAGATCGCCTCTTAGTACACAATATGAGACATAGAATAGCTGGAGTTTTTTGAGTTTGTCCATATAGGACATGTGTTTAAAGCCTAGGATCTTCTTTATGAGATACTTTTGCGGCATCTCCAGCTGTTGCAAGTGTCTAGTGAGGTACATGCCAAATGGGGCATTATACTTTAAGATTGGTCTGATGGAAGAGTAGAGAGAAATGATGACCTCTTTCTTCCTGGATGCGAAACCCTTGGTAATGAGATGTGCCACATAGATGGACTTTCTGACTACAGTGGCAGTGTGGTGCTCGAATGAGAGGTTGCTGTCAACCTATGACTCCAGATCTCTTATAACACCTTCAGTGTTCAGTGAGCTCCCATCAGTGTGGTAATTAGTGAGAATTGAGTTTTTTCCAAAGGGGATGACAACGCATTTTTTGGCATTAAGCTTAAGGCCATGGTTTCGACACCAGGCATTGGTTTCAGTGAGGCCTTTCAGCCGGATGTCTGCATCACTTGGGGAGTTCATAATGGCTCCCAGTTTGCAGTCCTCTGCGAATTTGGTCAGCCAGAGTCCCTCCATGTTGGCCTGGACTTATGAGAAATAGATGCCAAACAGGAGAGGACCCAGGACCGATCCCTGTGGGACTCCACTCGTGACTGGTCAGCAGTCTGACTTGGAGTCTGCTACTTTGACACTGTGGGTTCTATCTGTGAGCCAGTTTGCAACCCACATAACTATGTAGGGGTTGATGCCTAGTTTGGTGAGCTTATCAATAATTCCTAGCTGAGGAATTGTATCAGAGGCCTTGGCCTGATCAAGGTAGCCTCTATGAACTGCCTTACCCTCATCCACAGCTCTGGTGACTGACTCAAAGAAGTCAACCAGGTTGAGCAGGCATGCTCTATCTTTCACAAAACTAAATTGCATGGGATCTAGAGTTTGGAGATTCCTATATCCTTGTTAATTAGATCCATGATGATGCGCTCCATAGCCTTACATATCAGACTCATCAGGCTAATAGGGCGATAATTTCCAGGGTCTGTAGTCACTCCTCCTTTATGGAGAGGGATGACTGTAGCAGTGCACCATTTGGTAGGGACAAAGCCTGAGGTGAGGCTGTGAGTGAACAGGGCACACAGATGTGGTGCCAGTTCACTTTGTAATTCATGTAGAACACAGCCAGGAATATTGTCTGGTCCCATGGAAGCTGTATTCTTGGCCTTGCACAATGCAGCTTTAACCTGTGCTCCAGTAATGCTGGGTGCCGAGCATTCCTCCGGTGTTGAGATTGGTCCTTGGGGGGGGGGGGGGGGAGTTGGCATTGAATCTGTTGGCCAGTATGTTGGCAAGATCTGTTGGCTCAGTATAGGAGGTACCATTGTGCAGTAACTCAGAGCAAATCTGGTTGTTGCTGGGAAGATTCTTGATATAACTATAGAAGGCTTTGTGGTTGTTTTTAGTGTCTGCTGCAATTCTGCCTTCATAGCTGGCTTTGGAGGTTTTGATGAGGGATCTCAACTTTTTGTTGAGGCTAATAAGGGAATTTTTCCAGTCATGGGACTTAACTTTTTATAGGTTCATAGGTAGGTACTAGGCTGTCGGCCCAAGGGCCTAAGTAAACCTAGCCAACAAGGTTCCCTGGCTTATGCCTTCCAAGAAAGTTAATTTCCTGTGCCCCTGTCAAGCAGAGCCACAGAAGTGATCCCTGGAGTGTATTTCCTGTTTCCCATTAACTCACCAGGACTTTTTTTTGACGAGTACTAATGAGGAACTTTGCTTGACATAGATGGGTAGCTTGTTCCAGAGTATAAGAAGTCTCTGGGACAGGAATCTACCCCTCCAGCATGTCCTGTTTATTGTGGTGACAAGGTTTAGGTCCCTAGATCGTGTAGCTTGGAGGGATTGGGATTTCTTTAGGTGCAGCATGTCCGACAGCTCTGGGTTTAACATAGCTTTATATGTTAGGCAGAGATCTCCTCAGAGTAAGCGATATGCTACAGAGTAAAGCTGGAGATTTTTGAGATGGTCAGTGAGGGCATCTGTTTGTGGCCAGTAATCCTCTTTATGAGGTACTTCTGTGGCCTTTCCAGCTGCTGATGATGTCTTGTGAGGTACATTCCAAAAGGGGTGTTGTACTCTATAATGGGTCTAATGACCACGAAGTAGAGGGGAACAATGTCTTATTTTTTCCTGGATGAGAACCCTTTTGTGATGAGGTGTGCCACACAGAAGGATTTCCTGACTACTGTGGCGATGTGATTATCAAAGGCGAGACTACTATCCACCTGGGTCCCAAGGTCTCTTATCACACATTCAGCATTAAGTAGACTGCCGTTTATGCCATACAGAGTTTTTACCAAAGGGGATGACAGTGCACTTTTTGGCATTGAGCATGAGGCCATGCCTCTGACACCAGGCATCTGTCTCAATGAGGCCCTTCTGTAGGATGTCCACATCATTTGGGGACTCTACTATGACTCCTAGTTTGCAGTCATTTGCGAACTTCATTAGCCAGAGGCCTTCTGTGTTAGCCTGTACTTCAGAGAAGTAGATACCAAACAGAAGAGGTCCCAGGACTGAACCTTTTGGTACTCCACTTGTCACTGCTTTGAGGTCAGATTTGGAGTCTGCAGCTTTTACAGTGTTGGGTTCTTTCAGTGAGCCAGTTGGCAACCCATCTTGTGACGTAGGGATTTATACCTAGTTTAGTGAGTTTAGCTATAATTCCAGAATTGGGAGATGGTGTTGAAAGCTTTGGCAAAGTCAAGACAGGCTGTGTGAACCACCTTACCCTCGTCTGTTGCTTTGGTGACTGTCTCAAAGAAGTCGATCAAGTTCAGAAGGCATGATCTGCCTTTCACAAACCCGAACTGAGTGGGGTCCAGAGTTTGAAGATTACCAATGTCTTTGTTTATGAGTTCCATGATGATTACAGGGACTCTGCATTCTTCCTGTATAGATATGGGCCCTTTAGGGGGTGAGAGGGGGTAAGGTTAGCACTGAACCTATCTGCTAGGATGTTGGCAGTATCAGTTGGTTCTGTAATTTTCATGCCGTTGTGTTGTAACTCAGAACAGATCTGGATGTTGCCATTGAGATTCTTGACATAGCTATAGAATGCTTTGTAGTTGCCCTTAGAATCAGGAGGTTCTTATAAGAGATCTCAGCTTCTTACTGAGGCTGACCTTGGAGCACTTCCACTCATGGGATTTTACTCTCTTTTGCAACAAAAACCACGAAAGAGAGTCACAGTCCAGTCCAACAAAACTGAAAATCCAAATACTGGACAACGAAGGGCACAAAACTGCTGGCTGATAAAGAACAATGTTTATTTTAACGCCACTAAAATTACACACGCGTTTTCATCCAAATAGCTCTCAGATTTCCTCAGAACTAAAAAAAAACCCATTCCATTTAAATTAACTTATACAAGCATCAGTTAAATGAATTAATGAACTACCAAAAATGTAAAGAATCAGGCATGAAAAGCAGAATAAACATTAAAAAATAAGCTAAAATATCTAACTGGTGTGCTGCTTTGATGTAAAAACTTGATGAACTAGAAATGTTAAAAATATTTTATATATATATATATATTTGTTGTTTTCTTTCGGCTTTTCCCATTCAGGGGTCGCCACAGCAGAACTCTGGTCCGCTAGTGATTGGCAGTAGATTTTCACGAATGCCAAGGTGCCACTCGACGTTCAACCTTCAACGAAGGCATGCCCATTCACGCATGTCTTTCAAACGCCCACCCAACCGCGGGGAGGACATGCAGACTCCAGACACAAGGCACTCCCCGCACTCCAGCCGAGAATCAAACAGGAGAACCTCTTGCTGTGAAGCAACAACGCTACTGCTGCACCACCGCAGGTATTATATATATATATAAATATCACATAATAACCTAAATGTGTGTCATGTGTTAAGAAAACTATATAAATATAAAAAATATATATACACTCCCATGAACTAAAAATGATGCAATTAAAACATCCATATTAAATATAAAAGAAACATGAATTCATAATTTAGCTGCCCTCAATTTGAGTAGGGGCACAAGTGAAATATGATCATTAAGACCCGGAGATTTGTTAGATTCCAAAAATAACTGCCAATAGGTTTCTCTGTATTCCAATTTGTGTTCCCAGGGTCCGCCTCTGGGTTCCTTGGGTACAGTTTCTAACACAAGAAAAGAGAACTTGGCATTGATGCATGATAAAGTGTGTTTATACACTGCATTGTTAACATTACACTTACTGATGTCATTCATATGCTCATATATTCTACATTTGAGCTGTCTCTCTGTCATGCCAACATAGAAACTGTCACAGCATCCACAGGTGACTAAATAGATCAGACCCTGGGAATTACAATTGGTGTAGGTCTTGGCAGTTAATGTTTTTCGTCTACATGGTAATGAAACCTGTTCCGTGTTATTTATAAAAGAACATTGGTTTACAGGTGCCACGTTTAAAGGTGCCCTTCTTTCTATGAATAAACGGATCATCATGTCCAACCATCTCAAGCGTATTTTTGATGTTTTGCCCCTTCCTAAAGACTACTTTGATAGATTTACCTTTTAAATTAGGTACATCAGTAAAACTTGAGAACTTGTCCCATTCTTTTAACACTATATTCTTGATGTAGTGGGCATTAGAGCTTAAGTTGGTAACAAAATGCCCTATTGTAACCTGTCTCACTGGAATTCATACAACCATGTTTACTGGAAAAACTACTTTCCATACCTAGTAAATAGTTTTCGTATCATGTGTGACCTCTGTCCTAATAGAATTGATAAGCTCGGTGGGGTAACCTTGTTCAGAAAACATCTGTTGCAACATTGCACATTCAGAAAAATAATCAGAATCATCAGAAATCATACAACAAATGCTTACAAATTGACCTTTAATGATACCTTTTTTCTGATAAAAGGGATGTGTGCTGCTGTAACTAATATACGTGTTGGAGAAAGTAGGCTTTCTAAAGACAACAGATTTAAAAGTATAGTCAGTTTTCTGTAGCGTAACATCTAAGTAGTGAATAGTAAAAGGATTAGCTTGGTAAGTAAACCTGAAAAAATCAGTAGTTTGATTGAGATAGGAAATAAAATCATTCAAAAGATCCTCACCCCCTAACCAAAAATACAAATGTCATCCAGGAACCTAAAGTAAAAATTCCAATATTGGAAGTAAGCACAGTTGTGTACAAATTTATACTCCCACACAGATGCAATGATATCTGCAAAGGTTGTAGCACAACTAGCTCCCATAGCTACCCCAGACTCCTGGTGGTAAAATTCACCCTCAGAAGATCGAAAACTATTTTTCAAAACAAGCTCTGCCAAATTCGTTACATAAAAAGATATAATTTTCAGTTGCCCCTGGCCTAGTTCTTAGGGCCTCTTCAAACCAAGTCAAACCTAGGTCATGGGGAATTACCAAAAACAGATCAACTACATCTATTGTAGTAAATAAAAGATCATGAACTGATAGTTCTGGTTTGACCTTGCTCAGAAATTCCCATAACTCTTTAAGAATGTGAAGTTCACCACCCCATAAAGATTTGAGTTTCCAGTTCAAGTACTTAGCTATAGGGGAGATTTTAGCTCCCTCTGAAGCTCCAGTGGGACTGAGTGGGGGGGGCATCTACACATTTATGTACTTTAGGTATCCCGAAGATAGAAGATACACAAGGATGGGGGTGGTATAAATATTGGTAAGTGTTATGATCAATGACACCTTGATCAAACAGGTCTTTTAATGCTAAGCCAATCTTCTTATATGAAATGTTGATTTCATTAATAGAAACCTTACTGTATCTGGAGTCATCATGTAGAAGGATATGCATTTTACTATCATAAATTATGGATTTTGTCCATAATTACCACCCCCCACCCCCCGGTTAGAAATCACTGATGATTTTTTCAATTTATTCATCAAAGGTTTTAAGTTTGTACCCAGTGGTAAAAGTAAACAACCACAAATTTTATTGGATCTCAAAATGTTTACTAGATGGTTAAACCTTTTAAACATTTTTGGGGAAAATTCAGATTTACCGGATTCCATTCCCCCCAAGAAATTCAACCCCCCACTTCACGTCCTCAACTCAAAAATGTGGAAAATACTATTGAACATGAGGTACGTAAAAACCTCGATTCTTTCAAAATCTTTTCTAACCTTGATGTTAGGGACAGAAAGTTATTGGATTCCCTACGTTCTAACCCCAATATTTGTGTCATGGAACCCGATAAGGGTGGAGGGTAGTAATTATGGACATAATACTTTATCATGCATCAATGCCAAGTTCTCTTTTTTTGTGTTAGAAACTGTACCCAAGAAACCCAGAGGCGGTCCCAGGGAACACAAATTGGAATATAAAGAAAACCTACTGGCAGTTATTTTTGGAATCGTAACAAATCTCCGGGTCTTAATGATCATATTTCACTTGTGCCACTACTCAAATTGAGGGCAGCAAAATTATGATTTCATGTTTCTTTTATATTTAATATAGATGTTTTAATCACATCATTTTTAGTTCATGGGAGTGTATATATATATATATTTATATATTTATATATATATATTTATATATATTTATATAGTTTTCTTAACTCATGACACATTTAGGTTATTATGTGATATTTGTATATTTTCAAATATGTATCATATTTTTAACATTTCTAGTTCATCACATTTTTTTTTACATCAAAGCAGCACACCAGTTAGATATTTTAGTTTATTTTTTAATGTTTATTCTGCTTTTCATACCTGGTTCTTTACATTTTTGGTAGTTCATTAATTCATTTAATTGATTGTTTGTGTCTTTCGGCTTTTCCCGGTTAGGGGTCGCCACAGCAGTACTCCGGTCCGCTAATGATTGGTAGTGGATTTTTACATACTGGGTTACCAGCCCTGATGCACAATCTTCAACGAAGGCATGCCCCATTCACGTATGCCTCCACACAGAAGACGCTCTAGCTGAGAATCAAACGGGACAACGTCTTGCTATGAGTCGAAAACGCTACCGTAGCACCCCTACGATTCTTGTATATATTAATTTAAGTGGATTGGGGTTTTTTTTTTAGTTCTGAGGAAGTCAGAGCTATTTGGACGAAAATGCGTGTGTAATTTTAGTGGCATTAAAATAAACTGTTTATCAGCCAGCAGTTTTGTGCCCTTCGTTATCCAGTATTTGGATTTTCTCTTTTGCAACAGTTTCTTCCTTCTGTTGTAGAGTTTATTTTTGGCAGGGGACCACCGGATTGGCTTTCTTTTTTTGGAGGAGAGTGTCTTGGTTCTTTTTGGGATAGCATGATTCATGCACTCGTGTAAGTGCTTATAGAGTGCATTTCTGTAGGATTTAGCAGTCGTAACTGTATTGTCCATCTGCATGGGTGTCATCAAGTTCGCCACTTTTGTCTTAAGAAGTATGAAGTTGGCTTTGGAGAATTTATTTGGTTTCCTTAATGGTGGGTGGGGGCATGATGCGGATATTTAGGGTGATTAGCTTATGGTTGGATCTGACCAACGAGGAGTTGATTTCAGGTGTGGAACACTGGTCACTCATGTTGGTAATGATTAGGTCTAGGATATTGTTGCCCCTGGTGGGGGTGTGGATAAGTTGATCCAGGGCATTGGAATTTATGAATTCCAGAAAGCGTTGAGCGAAGGAGTTTGTACATGAGTAGTTTTACCAGTTAATGGTGGAGTAGTTGAAATCACCCATTATTAGGGTGTTTGGTTGAACCCTAATATTTTCCCTTATATCAAGAAAAAAGGAGTGGGAATCCTGGGGCATGGTGGGATATCTGTAGCAAGCTGGGTCTATATTAGAAGACCGAAGACGCATTCTTTCGAATGCATCTTGATCGAACCTAAAAGGCAGAAAACGGAAAATATTGAAGCGGCTGTTAAGCGAATTCTTTCCCTGGGAAAGAATTTGCTTAGCCGCTTCGTTACTTTGCCGTTTTCGGCACTGTAGTGCGGTCTCGGAGTTGGTTATATTTAAGTAGGGGGCACAGCCCCCCTCTTGATGTAATATTTGAAATTCATTTTTATTTATTTTTGTTGGAACAGCGATTTTTTTCCCCTTGGAAAAAAAATCGCTGTTCCGACACTTCGACATTGTAAGCTTTCGCTCACATAGGGTCGATCAATCACCATTCGCTTTTTTAAGCATTCGGTGATTTAATATAGACCCGTAGCAAGCTACAGTATGGATTGCAGTTTTTCCCCAGAGTTAGTTGCACTTGGATAACGTCGGATACATTATGCTGCGCAACTAGTGTGGAGGTTTGGATATCCTTAAAGAATATGGACACACCTCCGCCTTTGGTGTTTTGGTCCAGGTTAGATGGCTGAAAATTTGTGGTATGAGTTATAGCTTGATAATGCAGGGGTGCTCTCTAGAGCCTGGAACCAGGTCTCAGTCACTGCACAGATATCAATGTTCTCCATTTTAAGGAGTGCCTCGAGTGCGTGCATTTTGAGATTTAGACTTCTTGCATTAAGTAGCATTACCCTCAGTTTTTGCTTGCCTGTTCCTGTTACGGTGATGAATTTGTCATTTGAACCTTGCCTAAAAAAGGCACTATAGGGGTGGCAAGAGCCTTAGCCAGTATCCGGAATCCCAGAAGTGACAGGTGCAGGCCATCTTTGGCAATGCATCGTGCTCTGTTGACCATGAAGTCCCAGGCAGACAGATACTGGATCCCCGTAGAATGACACCAGAAGCTTAGCCAATTGTTGAAGTCAATTATTTTGTCCTTGTACTGCAGTATCATTCTGGGCGATGGCAGGATGCTATTCAGGGCTAGGGTCATACCTGCCTGGGCTACAAGATCGGGGAGCTCTTCCATGTCTCTCTTCATGTAGTCCAGAGAGGTATGTCTCAGGTCGTTCACACCAACATGAACAATGACAGAGTCATATTTGTACTTGTTGTGGAGTGACCTGAGTGCGTGGTTTATGTGGCGGATCCTGGCACCTGACAGGCAGCTGACAGTAACCTTCTCCTTGTTTAGCCTGGTGAGTGGGACATCAGTGTGCCTGACTATAGAGCCACCTATGAGTATTGTGTTGGGTACATTTGCCTTATGGGCTGTGGTTTATTGGCACACTGAGTCTGTGGGCTATGTGTCATTTGGGTTGTGTTGGTAGGTGAATGTTGCTTGTGTTTCTGCTTTGGAGGTCTCTTTTGCTTGAGCAGATTATTATTGATAGCCTCTGCGAATGTTTTTGTGTTTCTATGTGTGGATTTTGGTGGTATAGGTTTAGTGGGACTATGTGATGAGTGTGGTGTGGTGCAAGTGTTTACCTTCTCCTCTTGACTGTCAAGTTCAGTCTTGGTTGGAGAGAGCTTTACCTCCAGTTTGGCTAGATAAGTGCATCTCTCACAGGTTGTGGTGTTGGGTGGTAGGAGGAGAGGGTTGTCTGTGTACATGAGGCAATTGCTACATTTCCTCAAGATGCCCAGATTCATCAGATAGACAGGCGAGAATACTGGGAGCTGACCCTTGGACATGCCTGAATAAAAAACTACTTTCCTCTAGACAAGTGAGGAAAGTGAGTATAAGAGCTGTTTTCCTCTAAGCAAGTGAGGAAAGTAACTGTAAAAACTGTTTTCCTCTAGGTCTCTGCAACAGTTTCTTCCTTCTGTTGTAGACTTTATTAATGGCAGGGGACCACCAGATTGGCTTCCTTTTTTTGGAGGAGATCGCCTTGGTTCTGTTGGGTATGGCTAGTTACATTCATTTATGTACGTGTTCGTACAGTGTATTGGTGTATGATTTGGCAGTCATGCATCTATTTTCCAGTGGCATGGGTGCCGTAAAGTTAGCCACCTGTGTTTTTAGGAGTCCAAAGTCAGCTTTGGAGAAGTTTTTCATGGTGGATACCTTTGCGGGGGTTGTGGGTGAAATGAGGATTTCCATGGTGATTAGTTTGTGGTCAGATCTAACCAGGGAGGAATTGACTATTAGTGTAAAGTGGTGGTTTCCCGTGTTAGTAATAACCAGGTCAAGGATGTTGCTTCTTCTAGTGGGGTTAAGAATGAGCTGGTCCAGGGCATTGGAATTGAATTCAAGGAAGCATTTGGCCAGTGTATTGGTGCACGAGTAGTTTTCCCAGTTAATGGAGGAGTAGTTGAAGTCACTTAGAATGAGAGTGTTGGGTTGGATCTTAATAGTTTCCAGGGTGCTTAGGAATGTGGAGTGAGAGTCTTGGGACATGGTTGGGAACCTATAGCAGGCTATGACCTGAATTGCTGTCTTACCCAATGTTAGTTGTACCTGGAGTATCTCAGATGCGTTATGTTGGGCTACTAGTCTGGAGGTGTGCATATCATTTATGAATATGGAGACACCACTGCCTTTGGAGCTTCGGTCCATGTTCTGGGGCCGAAAGGTGTGGAATGGGTTATAGCCTGGTAGCGCAGGGGTGCCTTCTGCTGCTTTAAACCAGGTCTCTGTTACACCACAAATGTCGAAGTTCTCCATTTTGAGGCGTGCTTGGAGTAAGTGCATCTTGAGATTTAGACTTCTAGTGTTGAGCAGTATGACCCTCAGATTGCATTTATTTATAGCAGTTACGGGGGTAATTCGGTCTTTGGAACACCACCTAAAAAGGCACTGTAGGGGTAGCAAGAGCCTTAGCCAGTACCCGGAAACCCAGGGGTGACAGATGCAGGCCATCTCTGGCAAAGCATCAAGGTCTGTCAGTCATGTCATCCCAAGCAGACAGATACTGGATCCCTTTAGAATGACACAAGAAACTTAGCCAGTTGTTGAAGTCAGTCATTTTCTGTTTGTATTGTGGTAGCATTCTGGGCGACGGTAGGATGCTGCTCAGGGCTAGGGTCATACCTACCTGGGTCACATAATCCGAGAACTTCACCATGTCTCTTTTCTTGTAGTCCAGGCAGGTGCGTTTCTGGCCATTCACACCCACATGGACAAATAACAGAGTCATACTTGTACTTGTTGTGGAATGACCTGAGTGAATGTGTCGTGTTGGATTCTGGCACCTGATAGACAGCTGACTGTTACCTTCTCCTTATTCAACCTAGTGAGTGGGTGGAAAATAACCACTCACTCACTGGTGTTTCTATCTTGCAAAATGCTTTTGCTGGTTGTCATGACCTCTGCTTGCAGGATCTGTGAGCTACTAGTAGCTTTAGGAGAACCATTTTTGAACTTTCACAAGGATTAGGTGTCCATAAAGGCTTATCCATGTTTCCCCCCAAAAGTGACTTCTTAATTTTCCTAAAGTCAGTCCCGTCATCTCCTTGTTTTCTCCACCAGTGTGGAAACTGCTGTGGGGGAATCTTCACACCGTGGATGTATGCCACTGAATGTGTCTGAAGAGGCTGCATTAGTCAGAGCAGCCCCTTGTTTCATTGCTGCAGTGTGATGGGCAGACAGTCACTAAGCAAACTCTGAGTGAGTTACTGACTTCATATTATCTATTGTAACTACGCAGTCTGTTGGGAAATACTGCTAAGTCACATTGAGTCGCACCTTTAGAGGCTTCCCTGCATCTAGTGCTTGTTTTAAGACCATCTCAACTCTAGACATCTGTGACATGGCCACATGGTCACTAAATCACATCTTTACCTTGCCTTATCTAGACCACAGCTGCAGCAGTTAGACCTTCTTTGGTATTTCAGTAATTTAAGACTTCTCCTTTTGAGCCTTTTTTGTATGACTACTGTCTATTTCTTTCTGTCCTGATGGACGAACTGCTTTGGGTATACCCCACGTACAAACTTAACAGGGAGGTTTCTCTGTGTTTGATGTAACAAATTTATTCTTACTATATTAATTGAGAGCGTCATATGTAGGGTCCTATATGATTGTTATTGTTTTTTTCCTGATCTGCTAGAACTGTGTTCTTTTAGTGACCTGTTTTGAACTGGTGAACTAAGAAAGTTTGAACACTTGTAGTATGGCACATGACATCACAGCTTGCAGCATGCATGGTATACCTGCCCTTGAGTTTGAGATCTTCCAAAAAGAAATTTCAAACTGGAACAAAACAAGAGGATGTACCCAACTGAAGGACCACCGAGGGGGAGGCTTTCTTAGATCAGCTCATAAAATAAAAATCTGTTGTTTTTCTCTCTTGTTTTAATTTTTTTACCTCCTTGGTCAGGATGACCAACCCTAGGGATTGGTGCTTCTCCACTGTCTCCCCATCTGCTTCCTGGATCAATACTACCAACCTGGCTAGTACTGGTGGAGCATTAATACCACCCACGGGGGAGGGGATGAGTAAGGCATCCTGGCCTTATGCTCTTGTGCACATCCACCCATGACACTGATACTCTGTCTACCCTTTTTGTACAAGTGTGCATTGTAAGGCAGAAGTTCTGCTTACCTGTCAAGCCTCTGCCAGAGAGCAGTGTGGTCTTGCAAAAACCTATGTCCACCCCCAGAGATAGGCAAGTTGGCCATTGGCTGCACAAGTCTCTACCATGTAGTCTCACCAGTTTGTCACATTGGTCCCCGTTTGCTAGCATCACCGATGGATGCCCTGTCCTTTAGTGAAGATGTTTTTTGTCCTTAGTTAAAAGTAAGGGTTTATACTTGGATATTTAAGGTATCATGTCAGACAGCAGAAGCATAGCACGATAGACATACAAATCTTGAATGTCCCAGAATTCTTCATCTGATCTGGATGACTAGCAGTTCCCTCCTTTTTTAGGTTAGCTGATTGTTTTTCATGCCACGTTTTAACACTATCTGTGATGGCCTGGTTGAGATTAATTTTTGTTTAATTGATGGTCTTCCTTTCTCACCGGATTAATGCTTTCTGAATGTTCTGCTTTATCTCGTGTAGAGATGCTCTACTTTCTCTCTTCCTGCTGCAGTGTACAATATTGTTATCACATTGTTTTCAATTTTAACCAGATGTGATTTCTCTGTATGTGTGTGTGTGTGTGTGTGTATATATATATATATATATATATATATATATATATATATATAGAGAGAGAGAGAGATTAAAATGCTTTAGTTATGAAATTGCACTAATTTTGAGGCTTTGTTTTGTAATAGTATTTTGTATAAGCTGTTGTATTTTTAAAGGTGAAATAAAGTGGTATAGAAGCTTTGTGTGGCACGAGTTTTGTCTGCAAAGAAGACATATAGAGGTATTTGTAAAAATGTTTCATTATAATGTATGATTACATACAAATGGCCCCAGTGTACAATTGCAAGTGTGGCATGCCTCCCTCACTCCTCTCCTTCCCTCCCTCCCTATTGTCATGTCTACTAATCAGTCTTTGGTCATATGGGTTGCAGGCAGGGCTCCATCTCCTTGCTCCATGGAATCTTGCTAGATTTGATACCTATGGATTTGAAAACCATTATGGGGAAACGAGCTTTAACTTTGGCTCTACAACCATTTGAAAATATTGTTTTATGTAATTATATTACTTCCCGTGTCCAGTCTTCCTGAGTGTGGAGCCTGCATGCAGTCCTCAAATCAGTTCCGGGTTTAAATATGATAAATTGACCATAATAGAATTTTAGAATCTTCAGTTCCAGTGCTACACAATGTGCCCTTTATGAGCCTTATGACACTCTTTTAGGTTTAAATCTTTGGGAATCTGCATTGTTAATACGTTTAATGTATTATTTAATATGCTGTCAACATCTGTTTTTTCTGGCATTTCATAAATGTTCATTATTTTCTATTTTATCCAATAAAAGACAGTTTTCTTTTTTTTTCAAGCATGTTATTTTGGAAATTCTCCTCTTTTAACCTCATAAAACAATTGTCCATATCATTCTTTCTAGATTAACTTAAATTTTCTGCATATCATATTGTTGTGTACAGTCAGCCTAAAACTCTCCTTTCTTTTTAGCAAGCTTTCCATTTTAGATGCAAGAACCTGGAAAAAGTACATCTTGTCTTTGAATTGTCTTAAAAGAATTTTGAGAACATTTCCATAGGTTTTCTTCTCCATTCATTGTACAAGATATTTTAGCAGCAAATAAAGAAAGAAAGACTGGAAAAATTGTACTTAAGTGTAGAATTTCTTCAGAACAACAATACTAACTGCACCTGTTATGTCTTTATAACAGAAGTAGAATTTTTGTTTTGTGTAGAGTTTTCTTGGAATTTGTAAGGTGTTAGTGATAAATAGTAATTCTGTGCTACAGTTCATTTGGTCACTTTGAATGAAATCACCAAGTGTAATTGTTTTATAGATTTAATTTTGCCAATTTTATTCTGGAACCTTGATCACTGATGTACTGATAGGTGAGGCATCACGATGTGCTGGACTTTGGAAGAGTTTTATGCCCCCCCTCATCAGAACAGATGAAAATGTCTCCTGCTATTAGTTTGTGTCATGCTGTATGCTCATTAATTGTCCTTTTCATTATGCAGATGCTCTTCGTGTTTCACTATTGCAGTCATCAACTGTGGGTTATCCCTGCTGTGGTAGCCCTCGGTCGGCCCGAATACCAGAGTTAATGTTTTTCTGCGTCGGCTGCTGTCACTTGTCTGACGTCAGGATGTCAGTGCTATAAACCATTCATCGTAGAGCTGTTATTGTAGCCAAGTATTTTTGTCTTCCATCTTCGCATTCCGACATGGCGTCCATCAGCCAACAGTCCATAGACATTGCAAAAAAACTTAAGGATAAATATAGAGGCAGACCACACAAGGCTAAGCCTTCCAACAACTCTACTGCTAAGTAGGTCTTCAGTTCTCTGGAATTCAGTGAAGCACCTTCGCAGCCCCTGATGCCTGGTTCGGTACCTTCCCAGGCCTCTACTGAGACCCTTTCGGAGTCTGGTATGCCACAGAAGTTTTCTTCATCTTCCCCAGCCTTTGGTGGTCTCTGCCTTGATTGAGTTTGGAGCCACGACGCAGGCACTGGCTTCCAAGAAGGTCTTCTGCACTACCAATTCTAGGCAGAAAATGAGGTCTTCTCTTCTGACTACTGTTGCTGTCAGACTGATGGATACTCTTAGGCCCAGAGACAAGGCCACTCCTAAGAAAACTACCTCTAGCCACCTTTTTACTCCTGATCCTCCATCCCAGGCTCACATGCCTAAAATGGCAGAGGACATTATCACCCTTATCAGAGGTAGTCAGGCCACTTCTTCTAAGAGGAAAAGAGACCTTTCTCCTGAAACACTGACAGAACAGGATTCTGAGGAATCTGATTATTCAGATTTTGAAGAGGAGGAACAACAACCTCTGACCGCTTATGAGGATTCAGATGCAGAGGAATCCATTCCTTCTGCCTCCCCTCCAGAAGATCTTTCCTTTGGGGAAACCCTTCACACCTTCAGGGAACATTTCCACTGGGAATCCCAAGACTTCCCTCAATCTAAGAAAAGACGCAGAGAGTTTTTAGATCTGCCCCAGCACAGACCCTTGGCCATCCCTCCAATTTTAGAGGTGGTTGAGGATGTCTTCCATTAATCCAGTTTAGCTTTTGACGCCCTCCCACCTGCTCCCAGAAAACCTGACCGTTATTAGAGTTACAGATTCTCACAAATACCTGTACAGAAATCCTGCTGCAGACCCGGAGGTCATTACACAGGGACCAAAAGGAGTCCTACTCCCTCTGACAAGGACTCCAGAGGTCTGGACAGATGGGGTAAAAAAAAGTATACACCTTTGCAACCCTAGCTATCTGTGCACTCAACTGTCAGTTCCACATTTTAAAATATCAACAACATACTTTGGAACTGTTAAAGCAAAAGATTTCGACCTTTCCTGACTGCCAATTCGAAAGAGTTAGCATATTTACTGCACTCTACTTGTCAAGTGGGGTAAACACTCATTACACTGTGGATGTGACACCCTAGAAGCCTCAAGTAGGGTAGCGGTGTCATGATCTGTCATTAGGAGACATGCATGGTTGAATGAACAACCTCTCCCTGATCATGTCAGATCTAAGTTACTTGATGCACCCTTGGATGGAGCAAAAGCAGAAGAGGTTCTTAAAAAGATGGAATACAAAGCAAAATCTATGCGCACAGCAAAAGATTGCCTTCAGGTACAATCTCGTAGGTTCAGCAGGAATTTTCCCTCAAAACACTGGTCCTTTCCTGTACCTAGCAGACGGGGGCAAGGCAAGCCCCGCAAGGACAGAACACCCAGACTCCTATCCCAGGGGCAGCAGAGAGCCAAACAGTGGCCATCTTCCATTACCAAGGCGGGGAGTTGTAAGCCATCCCTCTATGGCAAAAACTCTGTGACTCCCTCTCCCCCCTCTGCCCTCTTTTCACTCACCAAGAATTAGGAGGAAGGCTCTCCTTCTGCAAAGAAAATTGGCTTTCTGTAACAAAGGACCAATGGGTCTTAAAGATCATTTTTCAGGGATAAAAATTCTCCTTCAACGAACT
Organism: Protopterus annectens; assembly: GCF_019279795.1. NCBI lineage: Eukaryota > Metazoa > Chordata > Ceratodontiformes > Protopteridae > Protopterus > Protopterus annectens. The sequence goes on along the minus strand of NC_056747.1, from coordinate 548,447,717 downwards.
CCCAATTCCAAGAGGGTACCCATAATTGCCTCCAAATAAGTGGCCAGGGGCATTGAAACAAGTCCAAACTCTCATTTCCCAAGGGGCAGTAGAACCTGTCCCCCTCAGATTAAACAGGCCAAGGCTTTTATTCCAGACTATTCCTTGTTCCCAGAAAAGAGGGCACTTGGTCCACCATCCTGGATTTATCCATTCTAAACACCTTCCTGGTGGTCTCCAAATTCAAAATGCTAACTTTGCAGCAGCTGCTGCCAGTGCTGGCAAAATGCATGGTTATTTACCCTAGATCTAAAAGATGCCTACCTCTACATCCCCATAAGGGAATCCTGCAGGAAATTCCTTCGCTTCAAGGCAGGCTCACAATAATTTCTGTTCTCTGCGCTACCATTTGGCTTATCTACTGCTCTCAGGGTATTCACCAAATGCTTCTCCCTGGCCATAGCCTTTTGCAGACAGAAAAATGTACAAATTTACCCTTATCTGGACAACTGCCTCATTCAGACAGAGTGCAAAGAAAAGCTCCTCAAGGACGACCTCTTTGTCAAAACCCTCCTAACCTCCTTAGGATACACCATCAACGAGAAGAAATCAAGGCAAACACCCTCCAAGAAGATCATTTTCTTGGTGGCATTGCTGGACATAGCATCCCAAATGGCCTTCCTATCCCCAGAAAAACAGAGCTTTGTGCCTCTCTACTTTACACAGCTGGCTTCCAGAAGTCACCTCACTGCAAGAAGTTCCTGCAAGCCTTAGGGTACATGGCATCTTCCATCCTTCTAATTCATTTGTTCAGACTCCACATGTGAAAACTTCAGTGGTTCCTAAAGAACCTTTGGTGTCAGCACTCACAACCTGTAGAGACCTCTCTACCTCTGATCTCCTGTTATAAGGGCAGTGTTTCTCTGGTGAGCAGGTGCCTGTGCCCAGAACAAGGGTCTTCCCTTCATCCTCTGCCCAACCGGGCAGGCCATTGCCACCGACACCTCAGGCATAGCTTGGGGCGCTCACCTGGAAGGCAGGTGCACTCAAGGTCTTTGGGATGCTCAGCACCTTCCCTTACACATCAACCAGAAAGAAATGATGGCAGTAGAAAAGGCTCTGACATCCTTCAAATCCCCTCTTAAGCCAGGGGTTCTCCTTATCAAAACAGACAACACCACAGTAATGTGGTACATCACCAAACAGGGAGGGTCCCAATCTTACCCTCTGTGCAGGCTAGCCATGAACCTCTGTCTGACAGCATCTCCCATGGGACTACACCTGATAGCCCAATACCTGCCAGGGATCAAAAACACCTTGGCAGACCACTTAAGCAGAAACTTCTGTTCCCCCACGAATGGCAGCTCCACAGAAAAATCTTTTTACAAATCACTCAGGCATGGGGAGGCCCTAGAAGCTGATCTCTTTGCTTCACATCTCAACCATTGGCTGAAAAAATTCTGTACCAGGGAGTATCACTACCTAGCATGGAAGGTGGATGCCTTGGCCTTCCCCTGGAACACCCTCTTTATGTATGCATTCCCTCCTCTGCCTTTTATTCCCAAAGTACTGATCAAAACAAGGGAGGAGAGACCAAAGGCTATCCTCATTGCTCCAGATTGACCCAGACAACATTGGTACCCCTTACTGTGCAGTCTGACCTTACAGCCTCCCAGGCAGCTTCCCCTGATCTCAAACCTCGTAACTCAGGTGGAGGAGGGGGAATGGTGCACCCAGACGTAGACTCTCAAACTATCAGCATGGCTAATACTTTCAAGGCAACAAGGGGGCCCCTGTTAAGCAAACAGGTCCAAGACATTATCACAGAGGCCAGAAGGCCCAGCACCCGAAAATCTTACGCAGGAAAATGGAAAAGATTCTGCTCATGGAGCCAGTCCAGAGGGGGCAATACTTCACAACCTTCCATCCCTCTTATCCTGGACTACCTAGCAGAGCTAGTTAATAGTGGCCTCTCCTTCTCCTCTTATTAAAATCCACGCCTTGGCCATTGCAGCTCATTTTGATACAGAACAGACCCTGTTCTCCCATCCTTTGATTAAACTTCTTATATCAGACCTCCCAGAAGGCCACCCACTCCAGCCTGGGACCTGAATTATGTTTTGGAAAAACTTACTTTACCACCCTTTGAACCTGCTGCTTCAGCAGAACTAAGATACCTCTCGTGGAAGACTGCTTTTATTCTTGCTATCACCTCAGCCAGAAGCGTTTCAGAACTTCAGGCACTGATGGCCGTTGAGCCCTTCATCATCTTCCATGCAGACAGGGTCTCCCTGAGGACTAATCCCTCCTTTATGCCCAAAGTGGTATCTATTGTAAGTCTCAACCAGGCCATACATCTACCCATCTTCTTTCCTAACCCTCAAAACAAGGAGGAAAGAATTCTGCACTCACTAGACATGCACAGACAGCTCAGTTACTTTCAGGACAATACTAAACCCTTCAGCAAAACATACCAACTACTTATCAGCTTTTTCCCAGGGGCAGAGGGGAAGCCCATTTCCAAACGGATCTCACATTGTATCCATTTCTGTCACAGATAGCATGGGAACCCCCCCCCCCCCATGTCTGGGCAGTCTCCTCTTCCACAGCATTCCTCAGTGGAGTTCCCACCAGGGACATCCTGGAAGTTGCCACCTGGACTTCTGTCCATACCTTTACCAAGCATTACCACCTACCTCTGTTTCCTAAGGCTAGGGCAGGGTTTGCCTCTGCAGTTCTGCAGGGCATGCTGACCCATTCCTAGGTCTCTTGCTAATCCTACCACCCCTCTCCTCAGCTTTGGGAATCCTCCCACAGGTGGTGACTGCAACAGTGAAACACGAAGAACATAGTACAGTTGTGTACACTTACCATAAATGAAGATGTTCGAGTGTATTCACTGATGCAGTCCTGGTTTCCCACCCTTCTTCCCCCTTATATCTTCTTTCTTTAGGGAGACATAAGTTGCTAATGGTGGCTTTTAGCCACCAGGACCACTTTACCATATTTACTGGGGCCTCTGACTTGGTTAGGGCAAGAAAAACTGATGTAATGGCATCTGACGTCAGACAGCAAGCGACAGCAGCCGACACAGAAAAACATTGGCTCTGATATTCTAGCCTGCCGATGGCTACCACAGCAGGGATAACCCACAGGTGATGACTGCAACAGTGAATGCACTCGAACATCTGCATTTATGGTAAGTGTACACAACTGTACTTTCTTTGCCACCAGGGTGAAGTTGCTCTGCTTTGAAGACTGTAAACAGAATGCTTATGCCTTTAAGTAGAACACCTGTTGTTTTCATGCAGGGTTTACAACATCGTGACCGAATACAGTTACACTATGGCCCTTTCTTATAGTGGTTGATTCTAAAGGATAGTTCTGCTTCTGTTTTATATTGCCTTTTGGCAGACCCTGTTGCTCTTTTGTTTTCACCTTATGTCAAATACTGTACTTTGGTAGTCTTCCACGTAGTGTTCCGCTCTAGCACTTATTTTCTGAGTATGAATACTGAGTTGAAATTGTAGCCGTAAGGCCAGAATAGCAAACATTGAAGAGTTTTAGTGCAATTTTGTTTGCCATGTCTTCTAGGTGCATACTCAATAACTCATAATCATGCAAAAAAAAAAAAATCCTTACTGCAATGCATACTTGGAGGGTGTGCAGATTATCAAATGATATCATTAATGAAAAGCTTCTTAGTTACCAGTGAAAACTGAATTTCTGTAGACTGTCTTATCATTTTAACATATTTAATACAGATATTATCTATGTGGCACATCTCATTACTAATGGTTTTGCATCCAGGAAGAAAGAGGTCATTGTCTCCTTTTACTCTTCCCTCATTAGGCCAGTCATCGAGTACAGTGCCCCATTTGGCATGTACCTCACTAGACACCTGCAACAACTGGAGAGGCCGTAAAAGTACCTCACAAAGGGGATCCTAAGCCTTAAACATTTGTCCTATATGGACAGACGCAAAAAACTCCCAACTATTTTTTGTCTCATATCACCTACTTAGAAGCGATCTCTGTTTGACTTACAAAGCCATGCCTGACCCAGCACTGTTAGAGATGCTACATGTAAAGAAATCCCTAGCCCTCCCCACCACACACTCCAGAGACCTCAACCTCGTTACCACAATCAACAGAACATGCTGGAGGGACAGGTTCATAACCCAGAGACTGTGCATGCTATGGAATAGACTTCCCATACATGTCAAGCAGAGCACTTCACTGGCCCTCTTCAAGAGAAATCTTGACAAGTGGATGGGAAATAGAAATTCACCCCAGGAATCACTACAGTGGCTTTAGTCGACAGAGGCACTGGGAACTAAGGTCAGGTGGCATGATGCCAGGGTAATCCTATGGGCTAGGCTTGTAAAGGCTCCAGGGCCATTAGCCTAGTACAGACCTATGAACCTGTGAACCTATTAATACGATAATTTGATTTGCATTGTTTTATGTTGTTCAGAGTCTGCTCTATGCATTTAAGAAGCAGACTTTCAGAATGAATTTGTGAATCAGTCACTCCTTCCATTACTTCACTTTAGAAGTGTTCGTCCTGCTAATAGGAAGCTGGGCACCTAGGTGTCTTGCTTGGTTCTGCGATGTTGGTGATTAGGCTTTCTTGTAGCAGTGGACATGTTTTATAGTAAAATTTGTGTTGTTCACTCTTAGTGGTACACTGGTTGTCTGAGATATGCAGCAGTGTGTATGCAAGGCTAGATGTTGGCTTTTGACAGCCGTTTTGTTGCATAGAATTGTTTAAGTTGGCACTGACAAGTACTTGCCAAATCTATAATGTATTCTAATTTCATGTAATTGTATTAGGCACCCACGGAAAGCTTAGAACTTTTAAAGGATTTCCATCACTGCATGGATAAAGTTCTGGAAAAGGAATGCAAAAAGAAAAAAAAGAGTGCAGGTAAGTATCAATTTAGCGTTAAAGTTTAATAATTTCTGTGATTATCTGTTGAATGTTTTGTTATAGCAGTGGGCAGCAAACATGTTGCAGTAAAACGACTAATTTTTCTGTATGGTTCATTCACTGATTTTAATTATTATTGGTATTTTCAGTATGTATAAATATTGTTTGTCTAAAAATTAATTATCTTTTTGTTTGAAAGATAATCACTTTAAAACTCATGTATTTTTAAGCTTTAGTAGGAACAATGGTGCTAACTATTTAAGTTAAAAGATGACAGTAATCATGAAATACTGATTTCACATTTCATATGTTAAATCATTCTTAGTGTTTTTGTGCTGGATGTTGTAGTAGTTAAATTCAGTAATTGACCAAGGTCACTAACTTAACAATGATGAAAATGTTGGAAGTTCAGTTTTCACAATGTAAAATCTAGTACCTGTACTGGTGGTATTGTCAGTGTTATTTTAGCAAACCAGCCTGCAGTAACAGATGACTTATTCATTTATTGATTGATTGATAAGTTGCTTCTACTACTCCAGTTTCCAAAAACCTCAAACAGGATCATACTAGTGATCACATGTTTTAAAAATATCATTTTGTGGATCCTTATTGCCAGTGATCTAACCCTTTTCCCTCCTTAATGACTCTTTTATTCCTCCCATCCTAGGTAGAGGTAATCATCGCTGGCGGGATGGAGTCATACCTCTCAACCTCTTAGTACAAGCATTCTGGACAAATGCCCCAAAATAGTGATTTTTTTTTTAAATATTGCTTTTTCTAAACTTAAAATCATTGATAGACTAATGGGTATTGCATTAGCATACAGTTTATTAAGGGCATGAAGTCTGAAACTCAAATGTTTGCTGTTATTTAGTGACTGTAACCCTCCATGATTGTTTTGAGAAAACCACACATTTTTTGAGGAACAGATCAAAAATGTGAGGCAAAAATCTGTATATTTCTGCTAAAATATGGAGAGTTGAGTAGTATGGATGTGGGTGAGTAGATTGGGGCTCTGCCATCATCCTGATGGCTCATCTTTCTTTTTGATTCTTCTTCTTCTTCTTTCGGCTGTTCCCGTTACGGGTTGCCACAGCAGATCACCTGTTTCGATTTCTTCCTGTCCTTTGCATCTTGCACTGTCACACCAACCACCTGCATGTCCTCTCTCACCACATCCATAAATCTTATCTTAGGCCTTCCTCTTCTACTGTTACCTGGTAGCTTCATCCTTAGCATCTTTTTCCCAGTATACTCAGCATCCCTCCTCAGCAGCCTCTCTGGCTTTGTCTCCAAACCTTCCAACCTGGGCTGACCCTCTAATATACTTATTCCTAATCCTGTCCACCCTCGTCACACCCAGTGCAAATCTTAACATCTTTAACTCTGCCACATCCAGCTCAAACGCCTGCCTTTTTGTCAATGCTACTGTCTCCAACCCATATAACATAGCTGGTCTCACTACCCTTTTGTAGACCTTCCCTTTCACTCTTACAGGTACTCGTCTGTCACAAATCACTCCTGACACTCTTCTCCACCCATTCCATCCTGCCTTTACTTTCTTCTTCACCTCTCTTCCACACTCACCGTACTCTGAACTACTGACCCCAAGTATTTAAACTCATCCACCATTGCCACCTCTACTCCTTGCATCCTCACTATTCCTCTATCCTCCCTCTCATTCACACACATGTATTCTGTCTTAGTCCTGCTGACCTTCATTCCTCTTCTCTCTAGAGCATATCTCCATCTCTCCAGGGTCTCCTCCACCTGTTCCCTACTCTCACTACAGATCACAATGTCATCTGCAAACATCATAGTCCATGGGGACTCCTGTCTGATCTCGTCTGTCAACCTGTCCATCACCATTGCAAATAAGAAAGGGCTCAGAGCTGATCCTTGATGTAACCCCACCTCCACCTTAAATGCATCCGTCACTCCCACCACAGACCTCACCGCTGTCACACTACCCTCGTACATATCCTGTACCACTCTTACATACTTCTCTGACACTCCTGACGTCCTCATACAATACCACAACTCCTCTCTAGGCACCCTGTCATATGCTTTCTCCAAGTCTACAAAAACACAATGCAACTCCTTCTGACATTCTCTGTACTTCTCCATCAACACTCTCAGAGCAAACATTGCATCTGTAGTGCTCTTTCCCAGCATGAAACCATACTGCTGTTCACTAATCATCACATCCCTTCTTAACCTAGCTTCCACTACTCTTTCCCATAACTTCATGCTGTGACTGATCAATTTAATCCCTCTTTAGTTACTACAGCTCTGCACATCACCCTTATTCTTAAAAATTGGTACCAAAACACTTTCTCCATTCCTCAGACATCCTCTCACTTTCCAAGATTTCATTAAACAATCTGGTTAAAAACTCCACTGCCATTTCACGCAAACACCTCCATGCTTCCACAGGTATGTCATCTGGGCCAACAGCCTTTCCATTCTTCATTCTCTTCATAGCTATCCTTACTTCCTCCTTGCTAATCCATTGTACTTCATGATTCACTATCCCTACATCATCCAACCTTCTCTCCCTCTCATTCTATTCATTCATCAACCCGTCAAAGTACTTTTTCCATCTCCTCAACACACTCTCCTTGCTTGTGAGTATGTTTCCCTCATTATCCTTTATCACCTTTATCTGTTGCACATCTTTCCTAGCTCAGTCCCTCTGTCTAGCCAATCGGTACAGGTCCTTTTCTCCTTCCTTAGTGTCCAATTTTTCATACAACTCTTCATATGCCTTATCCTTAGCCTTCGCCACCTCTCTCTTTGCCATGCACCTCATCTCCTTATAGTCCTGTCTACTTTCGTCATCTCTCTGACAATCCCGCTTCTTCTTTGCCAACCTCTTTGCCTGTGTACTCTTCTGTACTTCCTCATTCCACCACCATGTCTCCTTGTCATCCTTCCTCTCTCCCGATGTGATACCAAGTACCTTTCTAGCAGTCTCCCTTACTAGCTCTGCTGTAGTTACCCAGCTATTTGGTAACTCTTCACTACCACCCAGTGCCTGTTTTAACAGATCCCTGAACTCCACCTCACAATTACCCTTTTTCAGTTTCCACCATTTGATCCTTGGTGCTGCCCTCACACTCCTCCTCTCCTTCTTGATCACCAACGTCATCCTACAAACCATCATCCTATGCTGCCTAACTACACTTTCCCCTGCCACCACTTTACAGTCTCCAATCTCCTTCAAACTGCCCCTCCTACATAAGATATAATCCACCTGTGTGCATCTTCCTCCACTCTTGTATGTCACCCTATGCTCCTCCCTCTTGTTAAAATACGTATTCACCACAGCCATATCCATCCTTTTCGCAAAATCCACTACCATCTGACCTTCTGCATTCCTTTGTTTAACACCATACCTACCCATCACTTCCTCATCCCCACTGTTCCTTTCACCAACATGCCCATTTAAATCTGCTCCAGTCACCACTCTCTCATCCTTGGGTACAGTCATCACCACTTCATCCAATTTACTCCATCTTTCTTTTTGATTACTTTATTATTTTCTTTGTCCTACCCTGCTTTCTTTACGAGGAGCACATGGCATGCAGTGATCCATTCAGGGTTTGAACTCACACACACACACACACACACACACACACACACACACACACACACACACACACACACACACACACACACACACACTCTCTCTGTCTCTCTCTCTCTCTCTCTCTCTCTCTCTCTCACACACACACACACACACACACACACACACACTCTCTCACACACACACACACACACACACACACACACACACACACACTCTCTCACACACACACACACACGTGCCACACTGATTGGTTTTCTACTAACATTGCTTTGAAAACATGTGCCATGGGAGCCAGTTCCAGCCACTGCTGTGTATCACCATCAAATCCTGCACCCCCCATACCATCCACCAAGTTGATTTGGCAAAAAATGGCATCACAAAAGTAAATTAAGTAAAAAAAAACATATTGTTTATAGAAAACAAACTTCACTTAAAACAATAGGTTGCACTGAGTTTTTTTGTGACAATGAATGCATGTTTAATTAGGACCTTAGTATGTTTAGTTAAAAATACAGCTCTTTTGGCAAACATACCTTATTCACTTATGGAGTAATAACTCAGTTATGTGAAGGACACCTCCATTTTAGAATTGCTCCTGTTTTTTTGATGATTTGTGAGGATTTAGCAGTATGTGTAGTCTGTCATTCAGATGGTTTCTAAAGACTTCAAGTGAAATGTTAAGTTTTTTTTCTTTTCCTTTTAGTACATGGGAATGCAACCAAGCACTGCACTCGTTAGTATTTTTTGATATCTTTTGTTGTATGTGTAGCAGATGCCCACTGGATGCAACTTTCTGTGTCATATTTTCCAACTAACATTTATACAGCATTTTACTTGTCGATTGTACTTAGTATTTTACATTTGTAGATTGCAGCATTTATCCTTTAGCCTGTGGCAGAGGGATGTGTATTTTCATCTTACTCCTGTTGTCCTGGGTTGAGTTTGCAAGTTTATACTTGGTAATCTTGTCAGTATAGCCTAGAGTGCTGCATTTAACATAATATGTCTGGTCTGACACCTGGGTCACAGGCATACTTAAGAAACTGAGTTTGTACTTCAGGGGTAACTTGTCAAAGGAGAAATGTGGTACCTGTTTTATAACGCTTCTTAGTTTAGGAAGCCCTCTACACTGGGTTTACATTTGCGTTTGCCTTCCTTTATTGCCTGCACCCAAAAATCCCAGGGCTAATGTTTGTGGTAGTGCACCCTTTGCAGACCATCTCGGTGTATTTATAGCTGGATTAGAGGGGCATGTATGTACTAATAACTTCCTTCTCCTGTTTTCCCTCTGATATGACTTCCAAAGTTTTTTGAATGTACCCAGAGTGGAGCTCAATTTTTTCCCTAGCCCAAGGATTTTGGCCTGATGTACAGTTAATGTACAGTCAAAAGGGATAAAAGCTCATGTCATTTTTATTTATTTATCTTTTTGTGACAAGAAGCAGTTGGTCATTTGTTTGCCTGCCTATTAATCTTTTGAAGGTGACTTCTAGAGAATGCCAAGGACACAGTTTAGGAACCTGTTTATTGATTTAGACCAGGGGTGGGCAAACTTTTTGATTCGTGGGCCACATTGAGTTCTAACATTTGACAAAGGGGCCGGAACAGGAGAGCAGATAGATGGCATGCTTTGAAAACATCACCTCATTGGGGGAAAAATACACATCTTGGGATATGGAGAAAACATGTGCTTTCATTTCCAATGAAATGAAGAAAAGCATTACAATAAAATCTCTGACTTCGAAATGAATCTTTAAACACTGAAAATCAAATAAATGACCATCTTGATTGTTTAATGGGTTATATAAAAATGCAATAATTCAAATTAAGGTATTTGCTTCCTCCCTCTTCTTCAATCTCACTACAGAAATCCATGACATTCACTTTAATAAACAGGACATGATTTCTCATCATATGCTGTTCCATTGCTGTGACAGAAAAGGAATCCATAACCACATAAATAAAAAAAAAAAATTAAATCTCATAAATGTACAGCATATTTCACTTTATTTGAACTGCATTACACTAGACATGCCTGGAGAACTTTTCATAAACATGCTGTATAACTATAGCTGTCAGGGGACAGATTTGGGGTCTGTGCATTTAATGTACATTTGCATCTGGACTTGTGTACAATGCAGTTGTACAAATTAAAGGAAAACTACAGTAGTATACTTTAAAGAACCAACATGAGCAGGAAGGAAATGTCCAAAGTTGAAAGAAAGACATTTCTTGTGGGAAGGGGCTGATAAAGAATGGGAGGCTGAGTCTGTGATGAATATTAAGCAAGCAAAGCAACCAAACTATAGTGCAGTTCAGTGTGACAACCCAACTGTTGGGAACACAAAAAGTACAAATATTCAATGGAGTGCCTAGTGATGTGAGAGAATGCACATTTTACTTATTTTAAGCAGTCAGATCATTTTTTTTTTTGAAGGATATAAAGAGAATAGATAATGAATGAAGCAGACACACACACACACACACACACACACACACACACACACACACACACACACACACACACACACTCTTCACCTTTCAAATCTGCATTCACTAATTTCCTCCACGATCGCATACACACACACACACACACACACACACACACTTTCTCTCTCCGATCGCCACACACACACACTTCACCTTTCAAACACATTCATCACTCCTCTCTTCTCTGCACACACACACACACACACACACTTCACATTTCAAGCCTGCATTCACTTTCTTCTCTGTGCAGTCGCTCACACACACACACACACACCCAGACACACACACACACACACACACACACACCTACACACACACACACACACACCCTTTCAAACCTTTCTCTCTCATACACACACACACTTCACCTTTCAAACCTGCATTCACTCACTTTCTCCGATCGCATACACACACACACATACTTTACCTTTCAAATCTGGATCGCTTTTTCTTCTCAAACCCGGATTCACTCACTTTCCACACACACACACTCTTCACTTTTCAAACCTGTATTCACCACTCTCTCCTTCTCTCCGATCGCAAACACACACACACACATACACACACACACACACACACACATTTGTTACCTTAAAGAAAACTTCAAAAGGCTGTGCAGCTTCTCTCATTCTGCCTGGAAAACTCTGCAGTTTTATGGTGTAAAAGTCCGTTGAGCTTAAATCCAGCGGGCGGGCAGTCCCATTATTCAAACAGACCGCTCCCGCATGTCCCTTGCAGCTCCGCTTGTCCCTTGATCTTAATTCTAGATTCCGGAGCTGAGAGCATCATCAGATCATGACGGATGAGCCAGCTCCAAACCCGAAAAATGAAGAAGTCTATCATGCCTGATTTAGACTTATTAATTTCATTTGAATTTGTAATATTATTTGGAATTTTGTTTTCCAAGATCTAGGTTGCTCCCAGAAAATTGTAGTATTTGTAATTTTGTTTTCCAAGATCTAGGATGTCCCCAGAAAACTGTACCAACAGCTTGTGGAAGGCAAGTTATATAACCAAAGGCTACCACTTGCACTGCCTTTTTGTCTGGGGAAAATCACCAGAGCTATATCTGCAAACTTCACACTGTATTTAACAAGAAAAAAAGTAATTTGGAGGCCTTTCTTAAGCATGACAAGTGATTGCACAAGTAGTCAGAAAAAAAAAAAATTCTAAGAAGGAATGTAGACAGTGCACAAAAGTAATTCATAAGAAGGAATTGGGGGAGTTAAGAAATGGAAAATTAAAAACAGTTCTTGGTCAAAGAACCTGCAGGGAGGGAGGGAGAGGCCATAGTGAACCCACTAGTTCTAATGAGGCCTCCGGACTTCTGATCTAGTGAGGCATTATCTTGTGGGTTCCTATTAGATGACCGAAGACACATTATATGGAACGCGTCTTGGTCAAACCTAAAACAATGAAAAGGCAAAATAGCGAAGCGGCTTTTAAGTGAATTCTTTCCCAGGGAAAACATTTGCTTGGCCTCTTCCGTTACTTTGACATTTTCAGCACTGTAGTTTTGGGGGCACAGCCCCTCACATTGGGGGGTGTGGGGGTGAAGCCCCCCACATTAATGTATTATTCCAATTTATTTATTTATTTTGAAAAGTGATTAAAATCGCTGCTCTGAGCTTTCGAGATTGTAAGCGTTCACTTACATGGGTTCAATTATTCATCGTACGCTTTTTTAAGCGTTCGATGATATAATATAGACCCTTATCTTATCTACCTGGGCTCCCTTTGCTTGTTTCATTTGTTTCCTGCATGTCTTGTACCCTTTGGATGCAGACAGTGAGACTTTAGCCCATACCAGCCAGACCTTCATGGAGTGATTGCAACGTCAAGGCTGGACATCAGTTTCCAGGTGTCTCTAATGGAAATGTGTCCTTTACATTTTTTGTGCAAGCCATCATGGGGGATCTTGCAACATGATATTCCCACTATTTCAGTGTGAGAGGCTCGAGAAACCCACAAGTTATCCAGGTTTCTTGGTAAATGCTTTCCTTGGTTGGGGGTCTTCCCTTTACTTTTAGCTTTTAAAGACCAACTTCAGAGGGACGGAAGAGCCAACCCTGTCACAGTTTGCCCCCGTTTCTTCCGTCTTTCAGTATAGAAAATTTGCAGAGGAATATGGGGTTGCATTGAATAAAATCGGGTGGAAGCAGTTCTTACAGTACAGTGAAAGAAGGAAATATTCCCCAGTATTCCTTGGACCTGGATGAGGAAGATCTCGTATTTTTGGCACAGTCGTTGCCAGTTGAGCTATGAATCTGGTGCTGAAGAAACCATAGCATTAGGCTCTCCAGCAGACGTTTCCTTTGGAGAAATACTTAATGTCACGAGGGAGTATTTTAAATGGAATTCGGATAATATTTTGGACTTTTATAAAAGATTTATCAACCTCTTGTACAAAGAGGAACCAAGGTCTGTAACTGTCCCACTCTGATATTCCATGCCTTTAAAAGTGCCTTTCAGGATTGTATCCTTGGAAATCTAATCATTACCTCTATCCCCCAAAATGCTGGATGGATTTTACTGAGTGCAGGCCATCTGTAAATACATGTTTAAAATTGCAGTAACTGACCTGTGAGTGGTATCCCTAGAATGTTGCAAGTGGTTCAAACTGGCACCACGAACTCAGCATGCTTCCTAATAATTTTCTGTTTAGGTTACTTTTTTCCTCCCGTGCAACTGCCCATCAGTAGATTTCAGTACCACTTCTCCTTTGATGGGTCTACTCTCCCCTCCCCCAGACGAACTCCAGTTATCGTTGTGATGAAGAGGAGATTGAGGCATTCTGGGACCATATCACATTGCTGCCATGGGGATTTTTTTACTGATATCCTACACCTTTTCTCTCCATAAAACTCATGTGTAATGGCTGAGGGGCTGGCATGCAGTAGGGACATAATAGCATGTAGCACCAACTCAGTAGCAGCTAAGTCAGTGTCTTCTACCCTTCCCCCTCTTTGGACAATGTCTCCTCTGTGTCCCCCACCTCTACATGGGATAGAAGTAGGGAATGCCAGGGCAACCACATAAGTCTTGGTTGGGCACACTCCTCCCTCCTTACCAGAGTATCAGACACCTGATCCATTAATCCAGCCCTGTTTGCCTGGGTCATAGTCAGGGCTTTATCCCTCTGTGTCTTGGTACTGGCTAATCATGCTCTCTTTTGATGAGGAGGGAAGAGTATTTGACCTTTTTGGAAAAATGTTTTGTACCTCATCCACCTCAGCCTTTAAGATCATTTGTCAAATGCACCTAGTTAAGTATCAGGGTGATATTCTCAAATAGAAAGGAGACATGACAGGAGACATCCCTGATTAGGCACTGAAAAACAGGATTGGTTAGCTAAGCCAGAAATCCTTTAGGATATGAAAGCATACTGTTTAGTGTAGGTTCATAGGTAGGTACTAGGCAATCAGTCTGCAGACCATTTCAAGCCTAGCTAAAAACCCTGTTCAGAATTCCCTCTAGCCTCAAGGAGGACAAAACAAAGTAGACCGCGAGACAATTTGAGGCTGCTTATCCAGTTATCAGGTTTATCTTGATGGTGGCAAGGGTGCTACTCTGCTTGTCATGTAGTGAAAGTTTGTTCCCGAGGTGAGGGATATGCTGGGATATGAATCTATTACACCAACATGTCATATTTATCTGCTAATGACTGTTTAGTTCCTTTAACCGAGTATTTGATGTACCATTAGTTTTGCGAAGTACTAGGAGATCAAATAGGGTTGGATCTTTCACAGCACAAAACGCTTGACATAGATTCCCAAGAAGAAGTATGTCAGCGTCTGAGTACACAGAAGGGGCTACCAGTCTCTTGATATCTAAGATTTTTGAGGCCACTGATCTTTTAAGTTATGAGTCTCTGCGGTGTCTCAAGTTGTGTGATTTGTTTAGATAAACACATGCCAAAAAGTGCATTATATTCAATATCGGGTCTGATAAGATATGAATAAAGGAGAATCGAGACCTTTTTGGATCTTGTGAAGATGCCTTTGGAAATTGGATGGACCAGGCATAAGGCTTTTTGAACTACTGTGGAAGCATAATCAATCGATAATGAATTATAAGCAAGATTAACGAGATCCTAGAGGGCTGTATCTCATCTGTGGTAAGTGAAACTCTGTTGTCTACCAAAATGAACGGTGCTACATTTTTTACATTTAATTTGAGACCATTGTCCTTGTACCAGTTAACATAGTCTAAGCTGTGTTGGAGTAATCATAAGTCAGGTGAAGATCAAATGACACTCATTTTGCAGTAATCTGCAAACTTAGTTAACCATAGACCAGAAGTGCTGGCCTGAAGAATTGAGAAATATATGCCAAGTAGGAGAGGACCCAAACCGAGCCCTGTGGTGCACCGCTGATAACTGTTTTGCTTTTAGAAGTGAAACCTGTTACTCTAACCACATGGGTTCTGTGTGACAACCATTTAGCTGTCCATCGCACAGTATAAGGATTTGCATTCAGATGTGGGCATGATACAGTCGAACAGTGGAAGCATACAGACATGCAACAATGGGGGCAGCTAGAGGCAGGTGTGCTTGGTTTATCATTCAGTCCCTTCAAGGCGGTAGTAAGGGACAACTGCTGAATAAATCATTGGATACCATTCACAGAAAGTGTGTAAGGAATTGAAAGGGAAGAAGGAACTTTGTCTTAAATTTGTTTCAACTCCTCCAAAATACAGTAGGAACTACCTACAGAGTTGTGGCCTTTTACAGAAAACAACCTGATGCAGAACTGTTCAAACGGAACAGTTATTTTCAAAAAAATAAAACTTCCTGGAAATGTGTTGGAGCAAGAGGTTGAGCAGTACAGGAGGGGAAAGTAAGTCATCTTGGGGGTTGGTAGTACTGAATATACTTCCAATATCCCTCCCCTAACCTGCTTTTTTATATCCTTAGTTCTTTCCATCTTATATCTGAGATGATTGTACTGAATATGCTCCTGTATTCCCCTCCCATCCTGCTCCCTTCTGTCCTTACTTCCCCCACTTCCACCTTGTATCCCAGTGAGGAGGCATTTCTTATTCAAAGCAAATTGGTTCAACCTAAAACCAGATGAATATGTATAGGGGTAAATAAGGTTACAAAGCATATTTTAAAGCTTCTGTCCCTCAGATGGATGCCTCCTCTGTACCCAATCAGTTGGAGGTGGTGCAGTCCATTTTGACCCAGGCCCTGCAGTGTGGTGCTATGGAGAGGAGTTTCCAAGAGGAGCAGGGTAAAGTTACTTTAGGCTTTCCATTGTACAAAAGATGACCCTTGGAGGCCAATCCTACATTTATCCAAGATGACCCTAATTGCATGCTCGAGTCCTTTTTCCAAATGTACTTTTGGTTAGACTTGATATAAAAGATGCTTGTCTGCATATCCCTCATCTACAAAGACTGAAGGCAGTGCCCGAGATTCAGATGAGGGTGCAGACACTTTTTTTTACCTCCTTTCATAATTTTTTGTCCACTGCATCCAATTTTTTAATGTACTTTCCCAGTGTTTAGTTGCTTAAACCAAGATGTCCACATTTTTCCATATCTGGCACAGTCAAGCACAGGTCAGACTGTAATTTTTCATTTTTGGCTACCACCCACACCTTGCCAAATCAGTAAAGTGCTAAAAAAGATATGCTAACAAAATAGAATATAGTAAACTCTCAGTTAACCGGCACCCATGAGAATTGCTAGATGCTGGATAAATGTAGTTTCTGGTTGCTTGAGAGTTACTATTAAAAACAGGCCTGATTAATACTGTATCATATACTATTTGTTTGGTTTGACTTATTCTCAGGTTGGGGAGGGAGGAAATTTATTCCTGTCTTCCTTTTTTTAAAACTCTAAAAACAAGGTATGTTTCTGCAGGAGGAAAACTAAGTGCAACACATGAAAATTGTACTGTATTTCTTCAATTTTTTTTTTTTTTTTTTTGCTGGTTGCTTGAGAGTGCCAGTTGCTTGCGTTTCGGTTAACTGAAAGTTTATTGTAGTATTTTTTTTCCAGAGAGTTAATTGCTGGGGAAATCTTTACTTTAATAACAAGGACACAGCAGCATACACAGACAAACTGGTAAAGACTGACATATGTCATTTGCCAGTCCAGTATTGTTTTTCTCCACAAAACTGTATAAAATTAAGGCCAGAATGAAAACAAAAGTCAAGCAGCTTTCATTAGCCTTGATATCTCTTTGAAGGGACAACTAACAGTCATGGAAAAAAGAAATGTGTAGATCTGCTAGACTGGGGAGACAAATTTCAAGCCTAAGAAAGAGTGTCGGTGAGTTTCTAGACTTTAAGGACTCTAGCTTTGAAGACTTGACAGAACTCTTCTGATCACTTGTTTCGTAATGAAAAACATCTAGACCAACCATGAAAGATTTTTTTCCAATGATGGTTGCAGTTTAACACATATTTAATTGAATTAAAAAAGGCAGTGATACTGCTTTCAGAGGCTGTCTGAGAAGCCGGTAATTCACATCATTACCTGTATAATTAAATTGAGAGAAGGGACACCACATTTATAATGAGACAAACAGAAATGTGGAAACAGAATAAAAAGACTGAAAAACAAAATCCTGTCCACAAGACTGTCCATAAGACTACTAGTTTGGGGTACAAGAAATTGAAATGTAAGAAGCATGTAGAGTGATTCTGATAATTTAACATAACATATATCGAGCGTTATGAAAAATGTTTTTCCCCCCCAGTATGGTGGTTTCTTTCAAAATAGTATTTTAATCCCTTTGTTCTCTCTCTGAGTGTACAATCCAGGGATAAGAGAGCCTTTATACTTGTAGACTGCTACTAGCTCAGGATTTACCTGAAGAAAGTCCGTGAATTCTGGAAGGCAGGACATTTTTTGTCATCTTTGCTTCAGGTAGAAAGATGACTAAGTGAACCCTTTCAAAATGAACTGCTAACTATATTACCTTTTGTAGTCATTTTGTTAATCATTGAAAAATGCTGCTGCAAAGGCCACTTCACCAAGCATTATTGCTTGGACAGTGGATTATAATTCTAGGAGTTGAACCTACTTTGGCATCTTAGTACTTCAGAACAAGACCTTGTGATGCATTATGTTTTTGGCCTTCCTGTAGATCATTCCTGCCATGGCCACTTACATCTTTCCTCCTTGGGATCAAATTCCCTCAAAGTTAAACACGTGTGCTAGCTTTCTGCAGCAATTTATTATCCTTTTACCAACCTCTGTTTCCTGGCAAACTGTCTAGCCAGCCAACATAATTGGGCAAATTTTCCCCCAAAGTCAGAAAATTACGTAGTATTATTTTCTGTTTCTCTACTTTTCAGATTGTGCTGGCTGAGTGCATAGGAGTTGAGCAGAGAGGTAAGATCCATCCTTGTACATAAGCTTCATAGGTAACTACAAGGCAATCATTCTGAAAACTGGTACTTGCATAGCCAATAACTAGATTAGTGACTAGGTGAGAGAATCAAATCCTGTACCTTATGTCTGTGAGGTAAACATCTTAACCATTATGACAACTCCCAAGCAGCATGGTGCAGAGTGTGACAGCAGAGCATGTTCTTGCTGGAGGTCTACGTATGTGAGCTAAGGAGCTAGAAAAAAAATTCTGAAATTTGCTAAACTTTTATCATAAGAAGAAAATTCAAGTTTCCTCCTTGTAGAAGGCCTCCTCATTGCTCTCCCCCCACCTGCAATGTTCATTTGGTGAATATGAGTCTATCATTTATTGATTACTTGACATGTTCCAGGGCTGAATGTTCTTTTTAGCAGATCAAAGCAAGTGGAAATAAGATGAGGAAATAAGTGAAGTAATTTGGGGTGTCTTCCAGTTCTGGGATTCCCAGAATTTGAACTTTCTGTATCGTAGATTATTCCAAATGTTTACATCTCTGCACGCTGAACCCATCTTTATAATTTCTCCTTAGCTGCTTTGTTTTGCAAATAAATATTCATTTATATTTTCTCTTAAGTTGTTGTTCAAAAGTACTATGCAAGGCACAGCTTGAAATTCTTAGAATGGCTCTTTCTGGCTTTCTTTTAGCCAAGATATCTGGTGTCTTCAACTGTTGAAGCTGGTGATATTATCTCCTCCCTAGTCACCAGTCACTTCTGTTAGACTGAACTTTTCACTTCAGGTGAGTTATCAGAGACCTTCTACATCTGAATATATTTATTGCCATAGCTAGACTTTGTTTGAAGGTGGCTTTCATGCCATCTAGCTTAATAAGCAGACTATCAGATTTCCTTTTTTTTATAGGGTGCCATATGGAAAACTTTCATTTGGATTGCATGTAGAGTATGGAATTTTTTTTCTGTGAATTGGACTTTGTCCTGCTTAACTTTGTCTTGCTCTGAGGCAGGTTTTTACCATACATGCACTGGTAGAAAGAAGAATGGGGTAACCACAGATAATAAGTTGTCTATCTCGCCTTTGTTTCTTGCTTGTTGGGATCGGAGCTGAGCCTCGGCTCCGACTCGGCCATCTTCTATAGCTCGAGAGCTGTTTACTGGCTCGAGGCTACTCCTTATCCCATGATGCCTAGCGCTAGCTACCCAGATCTTGTTTGCCGCTTCAGCTGCGAGGTTCGTTGTTACTGGCTCAGGCTCGTATAAGTTTTATTGAACTACTTTTTCTGTCAGATTAGGGTTTTTTCTGGTAGTTTATTGTTTAATATAATAGTCTCTAACTAGTTTGTTGTAGTTTAGTGTATTTGTAGTTTTCCCTTAGAACTCATTTAAATTAGAGAGTTCTCCCCCTCCCTCTATCCCTTTTGTAGGTAGCGTTTTAGTTTAAACTTTTCTTTTTTCTGATTGTTAGGTAACCGTTTAAGTTAGAGGCTTCCTAGTTTAAAAAAAAAAAAAAACTATCTTTAACTGTAGTATACTGTGTTTTTTGTGGTTAGTGTCTGTTAGTTTTTTGCTGTTCGGCCTTTTGGCCAAAACAATTTAGTGTAGTATCTTCTAGTTGTGGATATGTCTAAAGAATCAGGTGTCTGGATTCAAGAAGTGTGACTCATGCTGCCAGAAAATGTCTCTGACAGATGGGTACACTTCTTGTGTCTATTGCTTAGGCGCAGTGCACCTGCAGGACTCTTGTTCTGTATGCCATGCATTTAGCCCAAGAGTTCTGCAGGAGCGCAAAAATAAGCTTATTTTGAGGCGTCTTCTTAAGCCCCAGGATTCACCGGTCAAGGCTCAGCCTGTGAAATCTCCTTAACCGACCAAATTGTCGGCTCCCAGCTCGGAGCCATCATTGGCCCAAGTCTTACCTACTACTTCCGTTCTGGCTGGAACCGAGGAGACTGCCTCCTCATCGGCTCCACCAGTACCTTTGGAGCCATCGCGGACTCACAAGAGGTCGAGGTCCCCTTCTCTAGAGTCTATACATTCGGCTCCTTGGTCTCCCCTGTTGCAGAGTGACCGCAGTCATAGATCCTCCCACTCTTCTCGGTCTTCTAGGCTCTCGGATCACGACGTGGAGAGAGTGGTCAGTAGGTTGTTGAAGTCGCAGACACTGGCCAAAATGTTGTCCAGCCCTCCACAACAGGTGTCAGCTCCATCCGCTTCCATCGATGTTCCTCTTCCGTATCCATTGAGCTCGGAGCCGGAGTTTGTTGGGGTTCGAATCGTGGAACCATCGGCACAGATAACTATTTCTCCTTCGGTTCCATTGTCTGATCTGGGCACCGAGACTCCCTCGTCGGCTCCGAGGGGGTGAGTGGCATCGGACCCTTGTCCGACCCCATTCACCCTCTCGGAGCGTCGGTGCAGGTGAGCTCGGCTCCTACATCGGCCTCTGAGCCGTCTCCCTCGGTGCGGAGGAGGATTCCAGTTTCCTTTGAACCAGAGCCTTCTCTGCATCGTGGCAGGGACTCCTTCGATGTTATGAGGAGTGTATTGGCCTCTGAGTCAGCTCCACTTTCGACCCCACTGGCTCCGTCCCCTGTAGTGCCTGCGTCAACCTCTGCCCCTCCTCCAGACCCCAAGCGTGGGGAACCGGCGCTCCAGAGCACCCCATTGGGTGTTTCCTCTTCTTCCGAGGCCTCCCATGATCATTCAGAGGAGCCCCCTTGGAAGCGGAAGTGCAAGAGGAAGCACATTGACTCCCCCGAGTCTGTCACTTTGGATACGGATTTGGATGAATCGGAAGGGTCCCCAAGATCCCCCTCTGAAGAGGTTTTCTTTTCGGACATCCTAGAAATGCTTAAGCAGATGGGGAACTGGAATGCCCTAGCCTCCTACCGAGGACGAATCTGTATTCCTGTATGCGTTCGGTTCCCGACCTTCCACCTCCTGGGTGTCTTTGCCTTTCGATCCACTAATGTCAGTGGTGGCTCGAAGGGCTTGGTCAGCCCCGGATACAGTGGAACCAACCCCGAGGAGGCCCGACAAGTTTATCACTGCACCCCTGATAAACAGTTCCTTACTAAGGGTGTTCCCATAGATGCCATGGTGGTAGCAGCAGCCACTAAAAAGGAGTTAGCGGAAACTTCTTCTTCTGTCCTTCCTCCTAACAAGAAGTCTAGGACCATGGATAGATACGGGAAGCGAATATTTGCTTCAGCGACCTTTT
The DNA here is from genome assembly GCF_019279795.1 of Protopterus annectens. NCBI lineage: Eukaryota > Metazoa > Chordata > Ceratodontiformes > Protopteridae > Protopterus > Protopterus annectens. The sequence continues at coordinate 548,426,163 of NC_056747.1, read as the reverse complement.
CCATGAGGTCACTGAATTACTTATGCCATTTTACCAGACTTCAGTGGGGTCTCCTGAAAGAGCTCGGAGATTCCCTCCATGACCCATCAGCTGAAGGCGTTCAAGCTAAAGTGGCTTCTCAATTGGCGACCCTTAATTCGGTAGTCAACTCCTTCATGAGGCTCATTTCCTATGCGGCCGATGGTGCGAGTAGAGCTGCAGGTACAGGCATTGCCCTCAGGAGACATGCATGGATGCGGCTGTGTAATTTTGCGGAACCCTTTAGAGAGTCATTCACCAACACTCCCTTTGACGGTTCCTTTCTTTTTGGACCACAGGTGAAAGACAATCTGACTAGGACTGAACAGGAAGGCAAGACTCTCTCTGCTGTGGCAGTCCATTTTTCCACTCCTTCCAGACCATATCCCAAGAGTCAGAAGAGTGGTAAAATGTGGTTTTGGAAATCCCAGGGAGCCTCGCCTGACACATGTAGTGATTTTTCCTCCAGGAGCAGAGGAGGAAACAACAGCAACAGACGACGCCCTCTGGGCAGAGGGGGTCTGCAGAACCAGGGCAGCAGAGAATCCTTCTCTGACAAGCCCTTCCAGCATCCCTGAAGGGTTGCCCGCCTCTAGAGGCAGTCGGGGGAAGACTTTCACTGTACCCAAAAGCCTGGCAAAACCTAACGCGAGACAAATGGGTACACTCAATCATATCTGGAAGCTACATAATTCCCTTCTTTCAACCCCCGTCAAGCAAATCCCTTCCAAATGCTCCACCCAATCTGAGGGCCCAAGCAGTCATAGAAGTTTCAAGACTGCTAGAAAGAGAGTCATCCAGGAAGTCCCAGCAGACCAACATGGATCCGTAACTTACTCAAGGTTCTTTTTAGTACCAAAAAAGACAGGGGACTGGAGACCAGTATTGGATCTCAGCAGACTAAACAAGTCTGTTCAAAGAACAAGGTTTCGGATGGTCACGCTACAGTCCATTCTACATTTTTGGGTCAAGACAATTGGATGTGCTCAATAGATCTTCAGGATGCGTACTATCACATCAAAATGGACAGGTGCTCCAGGAGGTTCCTTCGCCTTGCTGCGATCTGTTTGCCACCCCCTTCAACAGCAAATGCAGCAACTATTTCTCCCTTTTACCGCTTCCTGGTCACCCTCCCAGAGACGCTCTAGTCCACGATTGGCCTCAGGGACTTCTTTATGCCTTCCCGCCATTCCCTCTTATACCCAAAGTCATACAGAAAGCTATTGCGTTGGGATGCAAAATGATCCTCATTGCCCCCTACTGGCCTCGACAGATATGGTTTCCGTTCCTGCACCGTTACCTCTTTGAGCAACCCTGGACTCTGGATCCTATTCCAGACCTGCTGATTCATCAATCAGGAGAGCTGCATCAATCCCTCCAAAAACTCTAGCTCACAGCTCGGTTGATCCAATTTCAACCCTAGCCAGGCTTCCCAGCATTTCCCCGGCCATGCGTGAGATTATTGTTTCCTCTCACAAATCCGCTACTAGGAAGACTTATGCTAGCAAATGGAAACATTTCTCTTGTTGGGCAGAGGCTAGGAACATAGATCCCTTTTCAGCCTCAATTCATGAAATCTTGGAGTTCCTAACAGAGCTTTTTTCATTCTGGGTCCGCTTCTGCCACAATCAGGGTTCAACTAGCGGCCATCTCTAACTTTCATGTTGGGTTTTCTAATCTAAACGTTATGTCTCATAAGCTGTGTAAAGCCTTCCTCAGAGGGACTACTCTCCTTAGGCCTCCAGTGAGAGATCCCCCTCCTCCTTGGGACATTAATTTGGTACTAACCTCCTTGATCATGCCCCCTTTTGAACCAGCAGCATCCTGCTCCATTAAGTTTCAATCTTGGAAAACTCTCTTTCTGGTAGGTATTACCTCAGCCAGACATGTCTCGGAACTTCAGGCACCAAGTGTTCATCCTCCGTACTTAGTTTTTCATAAGGACAGGGTTGCTCTGAGAACTAATCCCTCCTTCCTCCCGAAAGTCTGCTCAGAAAATAATCTAAACCAATCTATAGACCTTCCTGTGTTTTTTAACCACACCAACAAGGCAGAATACAAATTACAACTTTTGGATGTTCATAGACAATTGCATTTTTACCTGCATAGAACGAAGGATATAAGAAAGTCAGACCAACTTTTCCTTTCCTATGCTAGGGGCAAACAGGGTCTTCCAGTTTCCAAAGTGACCCTGTCCAGGTGGTTGTCTCACATTATTACCTTCATCTATCAACTAAGAAACAAAGAGTTGTCTATCAAACCAAAAGATCATTCTACTAGGGCTTTGGCCACCTCTGTAGCCTTCCAGTCTAGGTTGCCCATGGACTCTATCTGTGCTGCTGCCACGTGGGCAAATCCTCATACCTTTATTTCTCATTACAAGTTAGACATGGTCTCCAGGAGTAGAGCTAACTTTGATTCCACTGTTTTGAAGAGTCTGTTCCAATGAGCCACCCAGGATCGTAGGTGCTAGGGACGCTGTCCCAACAAGCAAGAAACGAAGGCGAGGTAGACAACTTAACATAAAGAAGTTATGTACCTACCATAACGTTCCATGTTAGTTGTCTTCATCTCGCCTTCTTTCTTGCTTCCCCCTCCATCCCCCTGACCTATTGGACCGAGAGGAGTTCAGGTTTCACTGGCTGAGTGTTCTCTGGTTTGTTTCCTCTACTGACTTAGAGATTATGACAGGTAGGTTTAACCCTCTGTTTGGAGGGGTTTCATTCTATAGCTACTGCTGGGTTTAGCTATTTCAAACAAGATCTGGGTAGCTAGCGCTAGGCATCATGGGATAAGGGGTAGCCTCGAGCCAGTAAACAGATCTCGAGCTATAGAAGATGGCCGAGTCGGAGCCGAGGATTGGCTCCGATCCCAACAAGCAAGAAAGAAGGCGAGATGAAGACAACTAACGTGGAACGTTATGGTAGGTACATAACTTCTTTTTCATGCCCTTTTAAGAATACCTCCAATTAACGGCAGCAGTCAGTGCACCTGTCTCAGCCTGACATGCACTTCAGTTTGGACCAGTTGAGTTTTCCTCCTTTTGACACCCCCCCCCCAGTGTACTTGTAAAAATTCACCATAATTTTTTTGGCGTCCTTCCTTCTCCATGAAGATTAGAGTTGCAAGTACAATTTCTTTCATTGTTTACTGACCAAATTAAACTGAAGTGCAGGGTTTTTCAAACATTACATGTAATATGCATTAAGCCAAGGTTTCTTCAGTAGTTCATTGCCAGGCCTACCCCCCCAACAAGGTTCACTCAGTGGTGCAGATAAAAAGGCATGCCTGTTTGAAGGACTTCAGTCTTCTGTTTTTAGTTCTTGCTGATCAGAGAGGAAATGGAGCTCTGGTAAAGAGCGTACAATAACTGGATGTAATAAAGGAAGATCACAATGCCCCCTTTGGTATGTACCTAACCAGGCACCTCCAACAGTTAGAACGTCCATGGAGATTCCACACTAAAAGAATACAGGGTGTAAATAATATGTAATATGCAGACTGTCTTAAAGCTCTGTCCATGCATTCTGTCTCCTGCAGGCTGTTGAGGGGAAATCTGTGCCTGGCATACAGGGCATTGTCCGACCCCACCTTGATAGACCTCTTGCATATCCACAAAACAGACAGCAGCATAAGTACCATTCTAATGACTTAAACCTTTCCTGTGATATAAATAGGACCCACTGAAGAGACAGGTATGTATACCAAAGACTACCCCTTCTCTGGAACAGGCTCCCCATCCGTGTGAAACAGAGTTCCTCTCTAACCCAATTCAAGTATAACTTGGACAATTGGATGGGGTATAGGAAATTCATCCCTGGTTTAGTATCTGTCTCTCGAATAGGCACAGGCAGCCTGTAAATGGCTGATCTCCCCGGGCTCTGCTTGTAAATGTTTCATCTCTGAAGCCCCTGCTTACACTTATTAAGGTTACCAAGACTTTTCAGAGATTTGGGATGCATGGCTAAGCTTAAAAAGGCCCTAGTGGTCATTAGTCTAGTACATGCCTATGAATCTGTATGATGGGTAAGCAGGGAACAGTGTCCTAAGAAATAGAGAGAGCCTTGCTAACATTAGCCGGTTTACCAGGTGCTGTCTTTGAACCCATTTTGTGGGAACTGCACTGTAGTAGTTTAGACAATTATTCTGTCCTTCTGATATACTGCAACCTCAGATTTAGTTGTCCATCTTTGCTCTTCCGGGTCATATCTGTCCCTCACCTTCCTTCCTTTCTCCTTTGTTTTCATTCTTTAGTCCACCTTACAGTTCTTTTCCAAAGTGTACATTTCCTTCTGTCATCTCCTTTGTTGCCTTCTGCTTATCTCTTCCACCTTCCTACCCCTTCACTCTACCTCTCATATGGCCCTGTCCTTTGCTGTTACTAGCCTTACCTTTTTGTGTAGCCACATTAGCCTTCTCATTTTTTTCTCTAGCCCTTCTACATAGCCCTGAGTACTGTGTCCCTGACCTATTATGGTAGCTTGTTTTCACCATTAGTTTGTCCCCAGTTCCCTAATATGTCTATAATCTTGCCTCTATTTTAATCTTAATCCACTGTCCTAAAATCCTGCATCATCGTCATCATCGTTGTCATCATCATCTTTTCTTTCTGTCTACACCATTTCCTTGTTCTAAGCCAGATCTCTTTTGGTTGATGATAACTTCACCTGGACATCCTTAACTCCATTCATCTTGGTTAGGTACATATCTAGAGTTTTCTTATGTCTGGTGCTGCCCTACACTGTTTTACACACCTCATATGATCCAAGACTTATGTCAAGTCCTAATCTTTCCCTTTCGTGGAGCTCAGAATCTCTGTCCTTGAATAGTCCTCTTTCCCTCAACTTGTCATCCTGTTCCTCCTCTTTTACTCCTCTATTCTCTCCTCAAGCTTTTCATCCTCTTCCATTGGTTGTGTCTGTGAGGCAGTTTACTGCATGAATCCACCAGCATTTGCACCTTCTCTGTGCCTACTACTAAAGCACTGATCCGCAAGTTCTGACCCTGCCCTCTTGTCATGGACTGGTATTCCTCCTCCTTTTGTACTACTCCACCTTCATCTTCTTCCTTCTGCTGTCATTCCTGAACAGCGTGTAGATGGGCATCTCCATGTTCCATCTCTTCTAACTGTCTCATGGTTCCTCTTATGTTAAGTAGTGTCTACCCTCTCTTTATGCATCACTGACTTGTAGTTTCACATTTTCTTAACTAGGCTCCTTGCATTAGATAGTACTACTACTTAGGCACTGAGTCAGTCTGGTTTGTTCATCTGCTATGCTCCGTGTTCCCTTTTAATTTCTTCATTCTGCCTGAATCTCCACCCTTCTGTTTTTTTGTAGCATGTTTTGACTCCCCACAACTGACCATCAACTGCTCCCTGAAATCTCTCTTCATCCACTGGTCTATCAAATATGAATTATTCCCCGTCAGATTAGCTGTGACCTGTGTTTGGTGCTGGTGAGGAAACTAAGGCTTCATGGGTATCATATGCTGCCAGAGAGCATTTTCACCTGTGGACCTTTCACCCTTTGTATCCATCCAATCCCAGGGAAAGGTTTGCAGTGGACTATGCTAGCATGTTGTTAATGCCTTCTCGTTCAACTCTGCCATAGTCATGCTCCCCTCCCACTGACAACATCCACTGCATATCCCCTGGCCACCGCTGAAAATCATCTGTGAATATGTCCAAACATGCATGCCCACCACCAGGATGGGTATGGCCATCCTCCTTGCCTACACAGTCAAACACCTGAGCCCATATTCAAACTTGGGTCATCTGGGCCATAGTCAGGGCTTTACTTTCTACACTACCGCTGCAGGCTGCCTGGGTACTATATCTGTATCTAACATGCCCTCCACCTTTTCTGTGTTATTTTTAAAGGTACTGACTCTCTAATTTTCCTTTCTGTTATTTCTTGTTAATATTACTTTACTGTTTGCTCTTGCTGTTCTTTCTTTGCCTAGGGAACCTTAAGAACACTGTGTTAAATAGCCCTCTCTTTGTAATAGTCAGCTCTCCTCATGTTCTAGACTCTCCTCCTTTGTGATAATTTGTACCTTTGCTGTAATTAGAAGCTATGAACATTTTGTTCAGTAATCATATTGTGGTCACTTGATATTTTTTATACAGTACTAGCCTCATTGGAAAGTTCCAGGACATGTATTGCTCTCTCAGAATGGGATGTTTTATTAACTGATGCCAATTCTGGCACAGAGTTTAGAATTTTTTTGCTACTTTCTGATATTGCAGTAGACTTTTACTGGCACCATTTCATCTTGTTTACATAATCTTAACACTGGCTTCATTCGAACCTTAACCATCTTATCTATTTGCTGACTCTTGAAGGCTTTTAGAACATGCCTCTGTGAGTGAAACTTGTTGCCTGACTGTACATTGTTTATACTTGTTTTTTTTTTAATTTTCTGTTAGATGATCTGAGTTATTATTCATTCCCTTTGCTTTTTCTGAGTTGTGTGTAGACTTCGGTGGCTGCATCCCTGTTATAGTTTCCCCTTGTATTGTGACTGTGTTGTATTGACATTGCCCAGGTAATTTGAAGTACAAAGCATTTCATCTTCCAGTATGCAAGGTTTACATAACTGTGTTACTGTCCTTTCTCTGAGTGATTGCTTTGTTCATTTTAAAATACTTTTGCTCCCACATGCTTCCGCAAATTTGAAAAACAAATTTTTTGAGCTACACAGGATTATTTTGATAGTTAGCAGTATTTAATGTTTTCCTGGTTTTGTTTCTACAGATGATGAAGAGGAACCAGAGTGGATAGAGGTAGTTGTTGAAATCCTGCTCTCTCTGCTTTCACAGCAGAGTAAATTTATCCGTCAGGCCTGCACGAGTGTCTTTAAACAAATCTGTTCTAATGTTACAGAGAAGGCCTTGCATCTCATTCTTGACGTAAGTATTCTCAGACACCTAAAATCTATAACTTTTTTTCTTTCTGGCAAGGGTGCTGGTATTGTCAGTGTCATTGCATTTTTTTTTCACTTTTGAGTGTTATTTTGAAATTATAAATGAATAATTCTAGCAGGTATGTGATGGAAAGGAAGAGTGAAAGGGGTAATATTAATGGGATATATTGTGCAGTTAGAAATCTAAACGGGCCAAAAAAGGTTAAAGGAGCATAACATTAAATGGTATTTGAAAAATAAATGATCGACTAGAGAAAAATGCTGAAGTTATATTCATATTAAAGTATCTCAGGTTAAGCTTAAAATGTGTAAACCCTACTTTGAACATATCCAGCTGGCTCAGAATTTTTCTGGCATTGTATGTGGCCAACCCTGCAAGCATCAGTTGGTTGGCCTGCAGTGCCTGGTACTGTAAAGAATGCACTTAAATGCTGTAAGGGGTATTCCAGCTTAATTCATCTTACTGTGTCAGACCAAAAAAAAAAAACAGTGCTTTTGCATACCTACTTTTTTGTTGAAATAATGTCATTTTTTCTGCAGTTCTTTTGCAGTGGATTAGTTGAAAGCCATTTTTAAGCTGATGTATCTGTTTAGTCTGTAAATGGTTTTAAACCTAGCCAGCATGACAGCATGGAGGAATATAATGCTCTGTGTGAAATAGTATTTAATTTGGTTCTTTCTTTTGGCTCAGTCAATTTGCAAATCTTATTTTGTGTTTGTCTGATTTTATGTGGCTTAGATTTTTGGTTGCCATTCTTTTCATGGCATTATATAGGAAACTTAAGGTTAATAGGATGTTTTAAAGTAATCCTTTTGTAATATCCTCTGCTTAGGATGTATGTCACAGCTTAAAATTCTTTTTTTTTTAAACACCTTTATTGAATTATCACTAAAGAGATAGGCAGACATGCATTTTATATAAATTGAAAACAAGCTTTGTTAACGTGTTCACAGTTGCAAACATTATACATCACTTATATTTTTTTATACAATTATCAATCCAACATTACATAAATTGTTCAACCCTTGCTTCCCTTAAACCTCACTTCTACTCCAAAACATTATTTTGCAAGTGTTCTACACAATTTTCATTTTTCTATGTAATCCCCCCCCCCTACACACACACAGATCCCACTTTCCTTTCTTTTATTTCTGTTACGACATTCAGTACTTCAAATACGGTTGGTTTAGACTTTGATTTCCATTTTCTATTGATCACTTTTTTGGCAGCCACCAGAATTAAAGTTGACAAGGCCTTACTGTGTCTAGGCAGTTCAGGTAATGTATCCCAACTCAAAAAAATCCTTTCCTTAGTTAAACCCATTTGTTCACCCAGTATTTCTGACAGAGTATACTCTAGGGAACTTTTAAAATCTGCCAACTCATTGCACTCCCAAAACATATGTCCCCAATTATCTCTTTCTTCCCCATCACACTACATTTACCATTCACCTGAGGAAAAATTCTTTGGAGTCTGCTTGAGGTATAAAAATACCTATGCATATACTTCCAAGCCAAAATCCTAACTCTTCTAAACTTTCCATATTTGGGAGGCATACATATTTCTTCCCATTGTTTTGTTGTGAATTGCTTATCTCCCAATCTTTTCTAAACTGCTCTGATCGATTCCTATAGTTATTGTACAGTATTTATAGGTTCATAGGAGATTACTAGGCTAATGGCCCTGGGGCTCTTACAAGCCAAGCCAAGAGTTTATCCCCAAAAAAGAAATCTCAGTGAGCACCTGTCGCCCCTGTCAATGAGAGACACGGGTGGAACCCCTGGGGCAAATGTGTGGTTTCCCATCCACTCATCAAATTTGCGCTTGAAGAGGGTCAGCGACGTACTTTGCTTGATATGTATGGGGAGTCTGTTCCAGAGATGGGGCAGCCTCTGGGAGACAAACCTGTCACTCCATCAGGTTTTGTTAATGTCACATATTAGATTTAGGCTTTTCGATTGGGTAAGGTGTGAGGAGTTAGACTTACAGATATAGAGCATCTCTAGTAGAGCAGGGTCAGAGATTGTTTTGTAGGTGAGACACAGATCATCTCTGAGCAGTCTGTATGATACCAAGTAGAGTGATAGTGATTTGAGCCTGTCCACATAGGACAGGTGTTAGAGGCCATGGATTCTCTTTGTCAGGCATTTCTGTGGCCTTTCCTGTTGGTGCAGGTGTTTGGAGTGGTACATATCAAACTGGGCATTGTACTCAATTATTGGCCTAATGAGGGAGTAGAACAGATGGGTAATAACCACCTTTTTTTCTGGATGCAATCCCTTTACTTATGAGATGAACCAAGTAAAAGGCTTTTCTGATCACTGCCGCTACATGATGGCCAGATGTGAGGTTGTTGTCAACCTGTGTACCTACGTATCTCACCACAGGTTGTGTTCTTAGGGGCTTACAGTTGATGTGGTAATCAGTAGGGACCATGTATTTGCTGAATGGTATGAAAATACTTTTTTTTTGCATTTAACTTAAGGCAATGACTTTGGCAGCAGTCATTTGTTGCTGTGAAGACCATCTTGTAGTATGTTAACATCATTTGGGGAGTCAGTGACAGCACCCAACATGCAGTTGTCTACAGGTTGGTCAGCCACAGGCCTTTTGTCTTTGGCTGGACCTCTGA